>NC_072739.1:12568830-12868830 GCF_026930045.1 Uloborus diversus
TTTGAGTGAAAATTTTTTCGCGAATACAATACTTCCTTTTTTGTAAAAGGAAGTAAAAATTTTTGACCTTCGTTTCCTTTTTTCTTTCTTTTTCATTTTTTGCTGTCGCTAAAAGTCCTATGACTTTAAGTTGTCTTTTTTTTTACGTGGGGGGCACTTATACCCAGCCCCTGATTCCAACTACTGAAGTGAAAAATGGATACCACGATAAGGGTGGATATTAAAAAGTGTTCCACTATCCAAAGAAATTAGTTAAGGCTGGTCTATCCTTAATTAATAATAATTAGAGTTATAAGATTCAAATATGATAGTTGATGTAAAAGAATCATCCTGCAAAGATATTTTTAGACGTCTGTTCATAAAAAACTCACATTTTTAGCATTGCAAAGAGGTTTCATCGTAAATTCGAAACACTTGCCTGTGATTTAATATAACTGTTTGCGCACAATGCTGGATCATTGGGGGGGGGGGGGGAGTCGGGGTCCTTGCCGCTTCTGGTGGCGGAAAATTCACAAAACTTCTTTTTTTTTTTTTTTGAGCAATCACGATTGCTAATTGTTTTCATTTGACCGTCCTTGGCGTTGTGGTTCCTTTTTCAGCTTGGACCGAGAGCCTCTGCAGCACGACCACCCATTGATCTCTGCAGGCGCTGCTCCTCTGGTCCTGAGCACTGTCCCCCGGAATCCGATTCTTCTGGGCGGTGGCGTCCATGTCCTACACGCACACATGCTCATACACTCACACACACATACACGCTTTTACACACATACACACACGCCTACGTGCATACACACAGGTAGGTCTACGCGCACACATAAGCTACACATGCACGAACACGCTCCTACTCACACACACAACTATACACCAAAACCGCCCAGGAGGACAGACAGGAGCAGTTTTCAGAAACAATAAATCCAATGAGTAGGGTCCTGTCGCAACTCGTGATTGCGAAAAACATAATTTGAATTTAAAATTTCAGTATTCAAACTAATTTTTCATTTTTTTTTTAAATTACATTGCTTATTGTTTTCATTTGACTGTCTTGATGCTCCTATGATTTTATTTTCCCCCCGCCTCCCTCTGCAGCACCACCGTCGACCGGCCCCTTCCGATGCTGCTGCTCTAGCGAGCAAAGTCTCCATGTTGCGTCTATATCCTACACACACATTCACACACACACACACTCACACAACACACTTACACACATACACACACACATACAAGCACACACACCTACACACACACCTACACACACACACCTACACACACAGACCTACACACACACACACCTACACACGCATACACACACACACATACCCGGACACTCATGCCTGCACACAGACACAAACACACAAGTCTACATACACACACACTCGTGATTGCGAAAAGTATAATTTGAATTCCAGATGCTAAAATTCAAATTATTATTATTTTTTTTTTTTTTTTGAGCAATCACGATTTGCTTATTGTTCTCACTTGACCGTCCTTGATGTTGTGGCTCCTTTTTCAAGTTGGACCAGGGACCTTTGCAGCACCACCGTCCCCCGGCACAGCTCCTCTTGTCGGGAGCACTGTCCCCCGGAATCCATTTCTGCAGGGCGGTGGCGTTCATGTTCTACACACGTATGCTCATACACACACGCACACACTTTACAAACATGCACACGCCTACGTGCACACACGTAAGCCTACATACACACACACACTTACCTATACACACGTAACCACCCAGGAGGAGGGATATGCTTTGGGGGGGGGGGGATGCCGTTTCTAGAAACAATAACTCCAATGAGTAGGGTCTTGTTGCAACTCGTGATTGCGAAAAACACAATTTGAATTCAAAGTTTCAGAATTCAAAAAAGAGTTGACTGGGGGAAATGGGTCAGTTTTTTTTTTTTTTTTGAAAGTCTATACAAAAGCTTGAAAAAAGTCGGGTAAGGGCAGCAGTTTCAAGATTTGCCCCGGCTCGGAAAAATCGAAGATCCGGCACTGCTTGCGTGCTATAACAATTGTTATTACGTACTAGGTATTTTTTAAAATTATTCCAAAACAAATTTAGGCTCACTTTATTTGTCCAGGACCAAAATGTCCACCTATGCATCTCGCGGTTGAACCTCGTCATAATCGATATTCTTTAACCAATCGCTGTGCGTTTTTAATTCAACCTCATTTCAAGCACATGATTCCAAGCTATTGACTTACTGTTGCAATTCAGTGATAGTTACGCGTCTGGACTGTGCAGACGAAAAGTTACTGCCTGTTCGTTGTCAAGAATATCGCGATGGAACTATTTTTTACTACCTGGAAAAAAATGGGAATCGTCTTGTCAAAAGTTAGCGGTATGATGATGTACAAAATCACAACGTTAACATGTTGAAGATCAAGAAAATAGGTTGTAATTGGAGCTTGGAAATCATTTCTTATAAGATCATAATTAATAAAATTAGAGCGATCCATTTGCACATAATTATCATGGACATTCTATTTGCTCGTCGGAAATTGAGGTTGTGATAACGTCGCCAGGTGAAGTTGTAAAATTGAAGTTGTGTCATCTGAATGTTAACATAAGCTTCAGGTGAGAATGACCTTTTTTCTTTAAAAATTGTTATATGAATATGCTTAAAAAAGGTGTAAGTTTTTTATTTCTGGACGACTTTATTATAATGTTATTACGTATACACGTGTGAGTGGTGATTTGGTGCCGGATCGCCGTTCGGTACTACTTTTGAGGTAAAATAATTATGTGCATTTCACATGAAATTGATCTTAGCTCAGGATTCTATTAGCGTTCTTGACTGGGAAATTTAGGAAGTACATACATGTGCAATCTAGAAAATAGCCGGTCAAGGTATGACGGGACAGGGGTGCTTTTGGGGGGGGGGGAGGGGTTATTAAAATTTATTTATTTAACTTTATTTATTGATTTATTTTTAATTTATTGATTTATTTTATTATTATTTTTATTTTATTCTGTTTATTTTTCATTTCATTTATTTATTTAGTTTGTGTGTGTATGTGTGTGTAATTGGCGTAACACAGAACTTTTCTAATAAAATAATAATAATAATTAAAAATAAGTAAATAAGTAAATAAAAATGTTTAAAACAACAAATAAAATAAAAAAGGGAGCTAAAAAATAAAAAAAAGAGAGGATTGAGATTTTTTTTGGATTGGGGGGGGGGATTCGCGCCATTGAACTTGGGTGGAATGGGCACTCCTGTGACGGAGGAAAATTGTTTCTTCAATTGCCTGTTTGTTGATATTTTGATAGTTGAAATTTTAACCCTAACTCCAGTGGACTAACCCTCTACTCCAGTAGATAAAGCTATTTTTAACCCCCGGCACATAAAGGAAGGGGGTTATAAGTTTGACGTGTCTATGTATCTGTCTGTGGTACTCTAGCGCCTAAACGGGTGGACCGAGTTTGAAAAAAAAAAAAAAGTTTGGAAGGAGAGTTGATCGAGAGTTTTCTTAGCTGGGTTGTATCTTCGGAGAACATTAATTCACGAAGATATTAATTAAAAACCTCTAAAAGGTATTTCGCGATTTTTGCAGGGAAAACATATTTAAAATTTAGTACCAAAATAATTTTTTTCTGCGGCTAATCGAATGACTTTAGAATTTCTATGCTGTATAGAATTCGAAGAGTAGAGTTTTTATAAAGCAGATTATAAATATGACTAAGCCTTTATTCACGCGATTATTTAACCGAATTCATTGTTGGCCAAAAAGAGAAAAATTTTATCTGCTGCCAGTTTCTATTTGTTAACAAATAAAATACTTGTAATTGATTTTTTTTATAGTATGTACAAGGCTTTTAAAAGGATTTTCAATTTTCCCTCTTGATTCTACTTATGCGACCAGGTCGGTTTTTTTTTTTTTTTTTTTTTTTGAGCAATCACGATTGCTTATTGCTTTCACTTGACTGTTTTGAGGTCCTATCATTTTATTTTCCCACCGCCACCCTCTGCAGCATTACCGTCGACCGGATCCTCACGATGCTGCTCCTATAGCGAAAGCCGTCTCCAGGTTGCATCCATGTCCTACACACACACGCATACATACACACACCTACACACACATATATACATACATACACCTACACACTAGGGTGCGTCTTATAATGCACTTTTTGAAAAAATTTTGAATTTCTTATGGGGCACCCCTTTAATTGCTTCCGTTTGATGAAAAAACACCCACTTAAAAGTTTCATAGAATTTGAACAAAATTTAGAGGTTGCTACCAGCGATTAAAATTACCTTCATTGTGAAAAATTAGAGTAAAAATATATTCCCAATTTTCTATTACAGTATTTGACATCAACATGAAATTGGGTTGGTTAAGGTAGAAACATAACCCAAATGCCTATTTCCTATACATACAAAAAAAATAAGCATTTCATGGTTGCTATGCTGTGTAATGTCAAACAAAAGCCATGCCAAAGTTCCACTACACCTTTCATATCATTGGTTTACAATTTCAGTCTTTTACACCCACCAATATTGTAATTTTTTCCCCTTTGTTTCTAGTATACAAGCCTTTTTCTGATTGCTACTCATCATCCAAACTATTTGATGATATCTCTTCAAAAAACTTGATGAAAAAACCTTTATGGTGAAAAATTTGAATTTCAGTAATGAAATCCTCCATTTCTTTTCCTTTGGTTTTATTTCTGCAACATCTGCTGTTCAGTGTTTCATTGGAGAAGTTGTTTTTTTTAGGTTTTTTTAAGAAAGAGACCAATTTGGAGTTTGTCTCTTCAGAAATGACATGTAGATGTCAAATAAAATTACTTGAAGCAACAATTCCTTCTTGTAAGTGAAAATGCTTCTCAACAACAAAAGACCAAATCTAGATAAACTTTATTGCAAATTCTTGTTTTTCAGAATCAGTCATAGTGTATTCAGTTACAACAGAGGCTTAAAAAAAATACTTTCACTACAGTTGATTCAGATTCTTTATGATTTTCTTTCTCTCAAAATTTCTTCTTTTCACGCAAGTTCTGTTGCTTTTTTAAATAGAGATTTATTTGTTACCAATTTCGCCTTGTCCTCCTAGTTTTCTTTCATTTAGAAATAATATCTCGCCTGGAAGTGAAATCTTACGTGAAGTATCATCAACAAGAGCAAGGTCAAGCAAATAATCTAATGATGAATTCCAATAATTTTGTTTTTGATTATTGAAATAGAACTCTTTTAATTTTCTTTTTGAGTTCTTAACTGACAACTTGTGTTTCTTTGAGTTGCTAACCAACAGTTAGTTAAGAGGTTGAGAGTTGATTGTAGCTACAGTTAATTAACATGATTTAATAAAATATGAAATAATTTCAAAGTCAGTAACAATCTAATTTATTAATAATTAAAATTAATAACAAAAAGATAACATAAATAAATATTTTAATAACCGATAAAAAAATAATATAATAAGATTTCAAATTTTGCAGCAATGGTAGCAACCTCTAAATTTTATTCAATTTTTGTTTTTAAGATATGTGAATTTTTTTTTCATCCAATGGAACAAAATGAGAGGGTGCCTCATGAAAAAATAACATCTTCAAAAATAAGACGCACCCTACTACACACACATATATACATACATACATACACCTACACACATACACAAACACATACACACACATGCATACATACAGACACCTACACAAACACACACGCATACATGCAGACACCTACACAAACACACACCTACACACAACTGCCCACACACTCATGCCTGCACACAGACACAAACACATATGCCTACACACAAACACACATACCCCACACACACAGCACACACACGTCTACATACACACACACATACCCACACACACACACACACAAACTCGTGATTGCGAAAAACAGAATTTGAATTCAACATGTCAAAATTCAAATTAAAATTTTTATTTTTAATTTTAGTTACTTGTATTCAAAAAGGTGTTAAAAAGATTGGAAAATCTCCGTTTCCACTCTGCAAAAGCTTCAAATGGAATATTAAACGTAAAGGAACAATACATATAAGAATCTAGATCTTCAAGGAATGAACCTAAAAGGCGTTTTTTACTGAAATAAAAAATAGGTCGGAATTTAAAGCCATTAGTCATTAAATTGCGAAGGGTAATCTATGTTATTGACAATTTCAAGACCGAGACCGAGGGGATATGATTCAGTTGTTTCAACTTCTTAAAATGAAAGATGTTACGGGGCTAAAGTTTAGCACTGAAATCAGGACAAGGAGTCATTGTTTTAAGCTATTTAAATCTCAGGCTAACATGGATATTAGGAAAATTATTATTTTAGCAGGGTAGTGGAACCTTGGAACAGCTTACCGGAAGAGGTGGTAATGAGCAAGGGAGTAGATAGTCTTAAGAGGGCCATTGATCTTCACTGGGGATTGTAAATTGACTAGGGCCAGCCTAGCTGGGCCCAGAGCCTGTTGCTGATCGTCACTATTGTATTTGTATTTACTTGTATTTACGATTACCTGTAATGATATGGTTATGATCTTTATTGACAAATTGAGAAAACTCATCCTTCTTGCAGAAACATTGAACATTTTCACGGAACAGATCAATATATTTACAGAAATTATAATAATTGAAATTATAATAATATTTTTTTCGCCTTATTTGATGTAGTTTCTGTATTTTCGCATTTTGTAAAAAAATGTATATTTTCGTAAAAGCAATCTCTTTTTGACTTCTACAATCATTGTGCTACTCACATTATTACCTACCACACAGTGGTACTTATTTAGCAACCTATTTTATTTAGTTGTTTGTGCATGTCATGGTAGCAGTAAAAACAAGATTAAACGCAAGGATGAAAGTGAGAATGAGCAATATTCAAGTGACTCTTGCCAGTGACTTAAATAAGTTGCGAATTTAAAATTATTAATGATTATTATTAATTAACTAGAAAGTCACCCGTCAAGGTATGACGGGTGAAAATAGCCTCTACATTTGAACGAAGCCATTGTCTGTTTGGTGATATTTTAATAAAACCTGTAAAGTTGACCACCTTTGTAAGTTGACCACCTGTCTATGTTGACCGCCTTTGTCAGGAACGGAATTAGTCCTATCTTATATAACGAAGGAAAACCTCTGTAACTTGACCACCTCTCTATCTTGACCACCTGTCTATCTTGACCACTAATGAACACCAAGTTTGGTTTGGAGTATTGTAAAAAACCCTTTGTAAGTTGACCACTTGGTTTATTTTTTTAAATTTTATTTAGCAAATTATTTTTTTTATTATTATTTTTTTATAGCTTTCCAAGAATATTTTTTATACTAGACCAGCATGTTACCAACTAAATGAAACAGCAGCATAACTAAACCTCCTTTTGAGTTTAACCACATGGGAAAACTACTAAGAACCCTTTTATTCTCCAAACTTGTTTTTCTTTTGTTATTCAGCGAAAAATTTGTAATTTTTGATTAGCTATAAATTTTTAGGAATTATTAATGTAAAACGAGTATTTTTTCATAAACAATAACACGTTTTTTTTTTTTTTTTTTGATCAATTTTACTGAAATTTTAAATTTGCGTGACACATTATACATCATTCTGGGAAAATAATCTCTAAAAATATTTGAATAACATCTTAGATTATTGCTTCAAAGTAATGCTAAACAATGAAGGTGAGTTGAACATAGGTGTCAATTAGTCAAAAAATGAATACATGGTGCAAGAATCACAAAAAAAAAAAAAAAATCATTACCCCCTTTATAAGTTGATCACCTGTCTAAGTTGACCACCAAAGTACTGCACCGCAAGTGGTCAACTTACACAGGTTTCACTGTAGTTGAAATTGTAACCGTAACTCCAGTGGATTAACCCTAAACTTCAGTAGGTAGCGGTTCATTGTTGACCATTTTTTCTTTTCTTTCCCTGAAATGACACAGTAAGGGACCAGATCGAGTTTAGCCTTGTCACAATAAAGCCTTTCCATGCATGTCAAACATTACCAAAACATATTATCGAATTATCATGCTGTGGCGAAAGTTTCATTGTTTAAACACGCATGTCACTCGATCCTCGGCTATTATATATAACAGGATGCTAGACATTCAGATATTAGTATGGTCGCTAGGTAATTTTCAAAATTTTATAATTAAATTTTTAAGTTTAATGTTTTACTTTTATACTCCATTCTTATGATCATGATATATTTGGTGAAAAAATGGTTATGAAGATTTTAAGGCATCCATGCATTAATTTCCTGAAAGCCTGTTTGTGACAAAAGCTGTAGTTAACTGCTTTAAAATTTCAAGGAGGCAGTTTCAACACTTTTAAGCTTTAAAATCTTGCATATATCAAAACAATATATATCTTTGAATGCTAAAATTTAAAATGAGGAAATATAAAAGAAATGAAAAAATCGACATTTTGAAAAAATATCTGAAATACGCAAAAATATTGTTACAAATCCTGTAAATAGTAAATATTGTAGGAACGTAACCTGTAAATAGTTTCCCGTAATGAATATACAACCCCTTTTTCATTCGGCTAAAGTATACGACCCCTATTTTCTTTCTTTTCATTGATAACGGTCAACGCATTTCGAGAAGCGTGTGGAATATTTGAGAAAATTCTTTTCGGTGTATAAAAGCCGTTAGCGATGGATAAACAGTTAGTTTCGATGGAGATTTCGAACTGAGTGCATTTTTGCTCTGTTTATTGCGAGGCAGTTCGCTGTGTTGTTTTCGTATTTGGAAGTAAATACGTGTGTAAACGTTGAGTTTACGGTGTTGTGTGAGAATTGCTTAATTGCTGATGAATAATTTAGCAGTTGTTGAAGATCTTTCCTGTACATAGTGTAAATAAATTTCCTGTGTTTTTATCAAGAACTGTGTTTTCATTTCAAGAAAGTGGAAGTCGCACCGAATCCGTAACAATTTGGCGCCCAACGTGGGGCTACTTCAGGACTTTCTTGCAGTAAGTGTGACTTTGGACATTTTTTCATAAAAACTTTTTGAATTTGGACTTTAATTTTATGGTGATTACTCGCGCAATGGATGAACAATTAAAACAACTGCTTGATGCAATCAACTCTGTTAAAAATGAATTGGCGGCTAATCAAGACCAATTAAAAAGTGATTTGACTGAAAGTTTTACTGCAAATCAAGAACAATTAAAAAATGATATGGCGGCTAATCAAGAACAATTAAAAAATGATATGGCGGCTAATCAAGAACAATTAAAAAGTGATCTGACTGCAAGTATGTTGGCAAATCAAGACCAGTTAAAAAGCGATTTAACGGTGCTGAAAAAGGACTTAACGTCTAACCAAGAAGAAATTAAAAACGACCTTATTTCGGTAAAGACTGTGATGGAAAATAAATTTAATGACATAGAGCATCGAGTTGATGCTATTGAAGAAAAATTTAATACCGTTGAAAGCCGATTCAATGCTGTAGAAAATAAATTTGAAGATGAAGATAGAAGATTTCATCTATTTAAAGAAGAGATCTTTAAGGACGTGGAAAGGAGATTGGCGACCGCGGAAAGCAGCTCTGTACAGTTTGGCGCTCCCACATCGGTTGCTCGACCGTCCATTAAACTTGCCACATTTGATGGGAAAACTTCGTGGCAGGTTTACAAAACTCAATTCATGATAGTGGCGGAAGCGAACGGATGGGACTCTGCTACCAAGGCCTGTCATCTTGCAGCATCCCTGAGAGGTGACGCAGCGGACATTCTCCAGACCCTTCCGGACAGCCAGCGCCTGGATTTCGCCGCCCTCACAGCTGCGTTGGAGCTTCGCTTCGGTGAGAAGTGCCAGAAAGATTTCAGCCGACTCCAGTTGAAGTCCCGTTTCCAGAAAACTGGGGAAACCCTGCAAGAGCTTGCGGCGGACATCGAGAGACTGTCTCATCTTGCTTTTTACGACTGCCCTGCGGATGTTCGAGACAACCTGGCACTCAACTACTACATCGACGGGGTTCGAGATCCGGAAATCCAGAAAGCTCTACGGATGGCGGATGTCAAAGACCTGAATTCTGCCGTTGTGTATGCGATGAGATACGAGGCCGCCCAAGAAGCAACCCGTGTGGATCGCCATCTAATCCGGACTCAGGAAGCTGATGAGTCTGATTCCAGGACGTCCCACCTCGCTGAACTTGAGAGACAACTCGGTGACTTGACAAGACATCTGAGCAGCATAACAGCCCAAAAGAAACAAGAGCAGAAGTGCTGGAAATGCGGTAGTGAAGGACACCTGCGAAGGAGTTGTCCGGCTCGCCAAGCTACGCGAGGGAAGGAAATCACCACCACTAGAGCTCTGCAGATTTCCTCTTCTAGTAGTGGCAGTGATGGACTTTTCATTTACGCACATGTAAATGGGAACCCCTGCAGACTGATTGTTGACACTGGAGCCAATGTGACAATCATTAGGACAGATGTGGCTCGTGAATTTGGAATGAAACTGCTGTGGACATCGCCACGCGTAAGTCTCCAGACTGTGACAGGTGACAAGATCGAGATTGACGGTAAAGTGGACTTGGAAATAGTGTTTGGGAATGCCACCTACCATCATACGGCATTCGTCGCTAACATCACGGACCCCTTCATTCTCGGATTGGACTTTTTGAAGAAATATGACTTCACTCTCGACTTCAAGACTAATGAGCTGCACTCGATGAGAGAAGACATAGCCGTTTTCCCTGCAGAAAGTGATGTAAAATCCGCTCATCAAATAATAGCCCAAACAGATATATCGATTCCCTCAAGGTCAGAATCATTAATACCCGGCTCCATTGAAGAAAGCAATAGTTTTCGATTTGGACTCATTGAATCCCCCAACTTAAGCAATAGCCTAAAAGGAGTGCTGGTAGCATCTACGCTTGTGGACCTTTCTAAGGATGTAATTCCTGTAAGAGTCGCCAACGTGAGTGGAAGGCCAAGGAATATTCGGAAAGGTGAAGTGTTAGCAACTTGTACTCCAGTAAACTGCATCATTAGAAGAATCAATTCCCCCGAGACTGTGTCTTCTGAGTCCTTGACATCGAAGTTAATTGGGAGTGCACCCTTATCGAAAGATCAAAGAACTGCTGCGGAACAATTGGTGGATGACTTTAAGAATCTGTTTTCATCTACATCGGAGGATGTTGGCCGTACGAATTTAACGCAGCATAGGATCTACACTGGAGAACACCCACCTATTAAACAGCATCCAAGACGACTACCGTTCGCCAAGAAGGAAAAGGTTGAGACCCTCCTGAAAGAGATGAAGGAGAATGATGTAATCGAACCCTCATCCAGTCCCTGGGCCTCTCCCATCGTCTTGGTCCGAAAGAAAGATGGCTCCACCAGATTTTGTGTCGATTACCGACGACTGAATGAAATCACCAAGAAAGACAGTTACCCTCTTCCACGGATAGACGACACCTTGGACACTCTTTCCGGACACAAGTGGTTTTCGACCCTGGACTTGAAGAGCGGCTACTGGCAGGTTGAGATACACCCTGATGACCGAGAGAAGACAGCGTTTACAACTGGGCAAGGCTTATGGCAGTTCAAAGTTATGCCCTTCGGCCTCTGCAATGCACCAGCTACGTTCGAGCGTCTTATGGAGACAGTGTT
Source organism: Uloborus diversus (assembly GCF_026930045.1). NCBI lineage: Eukaryota > Metazoa > Arthropoda > Arachnida > Araneae > Uloboridae > Uloborus > Uloborus diversus. The sequence goes on from NC_072739.1 coordinate 12,580,413, forward strand.
AAGAGGACTCTCTTACGAATCCTGTCTGGTCTACTTAGACGATATCATCATCATGGGACGCAGCTTCGAAGAACATCTGGCAAATCTTAGGAAGGTACTGCAAAAGCTTAAGGAAGCCAATCTGAAGTTAAGCCCGTCCAAATGTAATTTGTTCCGCCGGGAAGTGAACTACCTTGGTCACATCATCTCTTCTGAGGGTGTGCAAACCGATCCAGAGAAGGTATCTGCGGTCAGGAGTTGGAGTCGTCCCGAAAACATCCATCAGTTGCGAAGTTTCCTGGGGCTCTGCACGTACTACAGGAAGTTCGTGAAGGGTTTTTCCAACATTGCACGACCTTTGCATAAGCTGACGGAGAGCAAGCAAAAGTTTGAATGGTCAAAAGAATGCGAAGATGCATTTCTACGACTGAAGGAGGCTTTAACATCAACGCCTATCCTCGCCTATCCTCAGCCTGAAAAATCCTTCATCCTGGACACTGATGCGAGCAACGAGGGAATTGGAGCTGTTTTATCCCAAGAAATTGACGGAAATGAACATGTCATCGCTTACTGGAGCAAATGCTTATCAAAGTCGGAGCGAAATTACTGCGTCACCAGAAAGGAGTTACTGGCCATAGTGAAAGCTGTAGAACACTTCCATCATTACCTCTACGGCCGAAAATTTCTGCTTCGGACAGATCATGCCTCGTTAACTTGGCTTTTGAACTTCAAGAATCCAGAAGGCCAGATAGCCAGATGGATACAGCGGCTCCAGGAATATGACATGGAGATCAAGCATCGAAAAGGGTTATCTCACGGTAATGCTGACGCTTTATCAAGGAGACCCTGTCCTGAGAACTGCCACTATTGTTCCCGAATCGAGAAACAGTATGGAACGACTAGCCCTACCGCCTATCAGGTGACAGTGACTCCAACATCATCAGAACCTGATCTATGGAGTGATGACCAAGTTCGAAAAGATCAACTTGCAGACCCCGACATAAAACCAATTTTAGAGTTCATGGAAAGTGACAGTCGACGCCCTAGCTGGCAGGACGTTTCCATCTTCAGTCCTGCAACAAAAAGATACTGGGCTTTATGGAACTCACTCCATTTACGGAACGGCGTGCTACACCGGAAATGGGAATCTGACGACGGCAAAACATCTAGGTGGCAGTTAATACTTCCCCGATCAAGGATTTCAGATGTTCTGAAAGAAATACATAGTAGTGCGACTGGAGGACAGTTTGGTGTGTTGAAAACCCTCAATAAAGTTCGGGAGCGCTTCTTCTGGAGCAAGGCGAAGGATGACGTGGAGAAGTGGTGCCATTCTTGTGACGCCTGTGCTGCTCGTAAAGGACCAAAGAAGAGAAGCAGAGGGAAGCTGCATCTGTACAACGTTGGAGCTCCTTTCGAACGAATTGGGATCGACATCCTGGGTCCTCTACCAAGAACTGCTGATGGGAACAAATACATTCTTGTTTCCATCGACTACTTCACCAAATGGCCGGAAGCATATCCCATTCCAGATCAAGAGGCTACCACCGTAGCAGAGACTCTAGTTCAACATTGGATCTCGAGATATGGAACACCTTTGCAGATTCATTCCGATCAAGGGAGGAATTTCATCTCTGCTGTGTTTAAGGGCCTATGTCAAATTCTCGGAATTGAGAAAACTAGGACAACACCACTACACCCACAATCGGACGGCATGGTGGAGAGATTTAACCGCACCATCCTGAATAATCTCTCACTTATGGTATCCAGAAATCAACAGGATTGGGACAAGAAGCTACCTTTGTTCCTGCTGGCCTACCGCAGTGCTGTCCACGAGACTACCGGATATGCCCCATCTCAGATGCTCTTCGGACGAGAGCTTCGGCTACCTTGTGATCTCGTCTTCGGTCGTCCTCCGGATGCGCCTGCATCGCCTGAGGAGTACATCCAGGATCTCCAGGCCCGGTTGGAAGACGTTCATAACTTCGCACGAGAGCGAATCAACATCGCGGCGGAGAAGATGAAGACCCGATGCGACACAAGGTCTACTGGACATGAATTCAACGAATGCGACAAGGTTTGGTTATGGAATCCCATCCGACGGAAAGGTCTTTCACCCAAATTGCAGTCGCATTGGGATGGACCCTACAAAGTCCTTAACCGACTGAATGACGTCGTAGTGAGGATCCAAAAATCACCTAATGCAAAACCTAGGGTTGTACATTATGATCGGTTAGCCCCATACTATGGCCATAGTTCATGAGTATTACGTAAACAACCATGGTTGATAACATAAAAGTTGTAGATAATTTTTGCTTTTAATGTTTAGTAATATTTCTTGGTATTATTGTGTTTTCTGTATCTGTTAGTTATTAATTAATGTGTATATTTGTAAACTTGTGATAGAAGTTTGGCACCCTTTCTGGGGATTGTACTGCCCGGGACGTGCAGTCCTTAGGAAGGGGGCAATGTTACAAATCCTGTAAATAGTAAATATTGTAGGAACGTAACCTGTAAATAGTTTCCCGTAATGAATATACAACCCCTTTTTCATTCGGCTAAAGTATACGACCCCTATTTTCTTTCTTTTCATTGATAACGGTCAACGCATTTCGAGAAGCGTGTGGAATATTTGAGAAAATTCTTTTCGGTGTATAAAAGCCGTTAGCGATGGATAAACAGTTAGTTTCGATGGAGATTTCGAACTGAGTGCATTTTTGCTCTGTTTATTGCGAGGCAGTTCGCTGTGTTGTTTTCGTATTTGGAAGTAAATACGTGTGTAAACGTTGAGTTTACGGTGTTGTGTGAGAATTGCTTAATTGCTGATGAATAATTTAGCAGTTGTTGAAGATCTTTCCTGTACATAGTGTAAATAAATTTCCTGTGTTTTTATCAAGAACTGTGTTTTCATTTCAAGAAAGTGGAAGTCGCACCCAATCCGTAACAATATTGAGTCTGAAGTTTTATTTTGACTTGATAATATCAAATAAGCTTCAAACGGGTACATTTACAAATTTTAAATTATTTTAAAGTGAAAAAATGCAAAAGTTAAAAAAAAAAAAAACTCGAAGAAATTACAAACATTGCTACTAGTACAACACAATTTCAGCGGCCTCTAAAAAATATGCAACTATTGTCGTGGGAACATTGTATTTTCCGACCTACAGTAAACTCCGGATTATCTGCAAGTCATCCAACAGTCAGGAACATGTATTTTGCAGGCAAAAACAAAACTCAATGACTTTTTTCAAAACATTTTTACTGTACTGTACATATTTTCAGTGTTTGTAAAATGTATTACGTATGAACACAGCCAATGTTTTGAGGAAGAACAATTTCTGCCCTCATTTTAGCCTTTTTGCGTTCCGCGGCACTTGTGCCACCCAATTCGGGATAAGAATCAGGAATAATAAATAAGGGTCATTAATAAGGAATAAGGATCAGGAATAATAATTCGGGATGAGGATAAGGATAAGGAAGATAATCGGGAGAACTGTATTATGCTTCTAGGCCCCTTGGGAATTTTTTTTTCTTAGTTACCGAATGTGGTTAAACGAAACTTGATTTCCAGGCATCTTTCAGCGTTCGCTCTGCGTTCTACCATGGGTTTTTGACATGAATCTAAAACGACGACACAACCTAGAGCATAATTGCAGCTCTTTCTCAAAGTTCTCAAGCCTTCTAGAGTAATTGACTTCAAACTTTGATTCTTTTTGTTTCAAATTATTAACTTTAAGACCGGTTAACTACGAAGGCAAAGAGTAACCCTTGTTATTTTCTGTTTTTCTGAGTACCAGGGCCGAATTTAGGTCCATGCCGCCCGAAGCAGATTTGAAATCTGCTGCTCCCTTCCCCCTGAAAGAAGCAAAATTTCCTTCACTCAAAAACACGAAAAAAAAAAGGGTTCGCGAAATTTAAACTGTCAAGCTTATAAAGAAATGTTGAATTTTGCTGACGATTCGGCAAATTTGGAGATAATACAACCATAGAAATCGGTAAAGTTAGAATTTTCCTCCACCCAAAAATTTTAGTTCAACGTGCCTCCGTTTATGTTATTTAACTTTGTACATCGTTCAAGGCTCAAGTACTGCTCTTGGGCAGGTTATCAAATAATTCATGTAAGACTAATTTAAATAATATTTACACTATGTATATTTATTTGCACTCATCAATTAATAGAGCATAGTTATTATCTTTTCATGGCCCTATAGTTTAATTAAACATCTTTTCTTTCATTCTTTGAAGTTTTAAAACATTTCCTTGTAATGGCAACGCAGATGAATTACTGAAAAATAATATAGACACATAGAGTAAAGAAATTACTCTAAAAAGGTAAATTTCTTTGCTCTATGTATGGACATGAGTTAGACCTATAAGGAAATATATATAATGATAGAAAACATGGAAGTAAACAGAAACCGAGATTTGTATCGAATGCTAAGCATGTTAGGGTGTTTCACCAAGGGCTTCACTTGATGAAGCCTTGGTTTCACAGAAGACAGCATCTTTATTTTTATAAGTAATTAACTAACTTCTTTACTGTTTCATTATTTGTCATCGTTTGCTCAGACTTTTTGATTTTAGAAAAAAAAAAAAAAACCTTTAATGTCTTGTGCGTTAACAATTTTATCAGTTGTCCTCTTTATTTATAACAGCATCCTGTTATTATTTTCATCTACAAGTCAACGATTTGAATAATTTCCTCTGTTATTACGTTCAGCGTTCACTTACTTGTGTTCTTATCACTCCTCACTGTTCGATGGTATTTCATTAATAAATGTAACTATATTGCGAAGAGTCCAAAGTTTCCGCTTTTGAATACCGTTCAGTTGAAATAAATGTACAACCCTTAAAAATTGAAAAATATTCGATTTTCATAAGGTGTGTGAAAGTAATCATTATTAAACTTCAAGAAAAATGGTCTCCGTGGAAAATCGAATGCGTATATTTTACTTTCAAGAATAAAAAAATAATTTTAAAAATGTGTAGTTAAAGCAAAATTTATCGCCCCGGAAAATTTTGCCGCTCTAGGCAGCTGCCTACTCTGCCTATTGGGAAATTGGGCCCTGCTGAGTACTATACTATGCTGAGAAATTCATCCTATACTTATTTCCGAGGGTCACCCATGGCTTTAGCAGATATTCAGACACAAACAAGGAAAAAAAAAGTAATAAAAACCGCATTTTCAAATGACGTTTGCCCCCAAAGCCAAGAGCGAGCCACCAAATTATTTATGCTGTCATGTACCTAATATCAAGTATTATCCATATTTGAAAAAAATGGTATGGGTCACACATTGTTTTTGAAGCAAAAATGATCATATATTTAGTACCATACAACGTACCATAGTCCTTTTACTTTGACTTCTACTCAGGGACAAAAATCAGATTTAATATAAAAAGAAGCTTCTCTATGAAAAGTAAATTGAAAATATTTTATTTGTTAACAAATAGAAATTGGCAACAATTAAAATTTTTAAATCACTGTGTTCCTCTCCTTGTTGGCAAACAATGAATTCGGTTACCAATGACGTGAATAAAGGCTTAGCCGTACTTAAAATCTGCTTTAAAAAAAACGTTACAATTCGATGGAAGTTTCAAACACATTCTATCAGACGCAGGAAAAAAATATTCTGTATTTTGGCACTAAATTTTTAAATTTTTGAATGTGTTTTCACTGCAAAAATCGCGACAAAACCTTTTAGGGTTTTCAATTAATATCTTCGTTAATTAATCTCATCCAGACGCAACCTAGCTAAAAACACTCTCGATCAACTCTCCTTTCGAACAAAAATTTTTTTTTTCCGAAATCGGCTAATCCGTTTAGGACAGACATATACACAGATACATAGATGTAAGGCCCCTATAGAGGAGGAGCCGACGCATCCGCCATTTTGGAGCAAACTTGATCCAGTGCTTCGTAGCGATAGCATTGCTGCTGGTGTTTACATTTCTTTAGCATGTGTTAAATTGAGTCAAATGGGTGGTTGTTCGGCTGTAAATTGTGCAAACATCTCCAAAAAGGGATTTCAGCTCTTCAGATTTCCAGCATATGCAGAAAGAAAAAGGAAATGGATAATTAATAGCCCGCGAAGTGACTAGCAGCTTGGAAACGACGCCAACTGTTTCCAAAACGTCGCCAATGTTCTCCTTCGCTCTCCGACTCTCTCGTTCCCTGTTTGGCGAATGATTGCCAATAAAGGTAGCATTCCCTGTTGTACGCTTGCTCCAATATGGCGGATGCATCGGCCTCTCCAGTTACAGGGGCTCTACATAGATGCACAGACACGTCAAACTTATAACCCCCTTCCTTTGTGTGTCGGGGTCGGACATCATCGAAAAAAAAAGGGCTTCCAGTAGGAAATTTTTGAAATAACTATCAAAGTTGAAAATCCATGAATGTGATCTCTGTTCTCCCAGCGGTTGCTCGGGAAAAAAGACAAAAACTGGTAGCAATGCCATGGGCAATATGTACTGCGCGAAAAAAAAAATCTCAATGCACTATGCTGACAGAGTCTTATGATAAATGAACTCAGGGGTTCCCACTGATTATGAGCACGTTCGCACTCTTCTAACTATCGCAAAGAACTCCCTCAAAGAAAGAACACCCCCCAAGGGAAAAATACCCCCCCCCCCTTAAAAATTTCAACGGCGCAGCCTGCGCCATGAAACCTTGCCTAGGTGGGCACCCCTAAAAACCCCTGAATCCAAAAAGGTGTGTACGTGTGTGTGTGTGCGTGTTTGTGTGTGCGCAGGTGTGTATGTGTGTAGGTGTGCTCGCGTGTGTATGTGTATGTAGGCTTGTGTGTGCAGGCGTATGTGTATGTGTAGTTCTGCGCGGGTGCGTGTAGGCATGTGTGTTTATTAGTGATGTTCCGGATATCCGAATCCGTGGATATCCGAGGGAAAATAAAGATCTGTATCCGTATCCGCTACGATTTTGACGGATCTTAAACAGATCTTTTCTATTCTAAAAATTCTTAAATATTTGAATAAAAGACTCTTAAATTCCACTTAAATTAGGTTTTATTCCCTGTTTAAATTATAAGGTATCATTTCAGAAGCCAATTTGTACCACCCGTTGCAAAAAGAAACGGATAATAAGTTTTGAAAGTGTATCTGTGTGTCTATTTGTGGTATCATACCTCCTAAACAGATGAACCGATTTTGATAGTTCTTTTTTTGTTCAAAATGTGACTTGATCGAAAGTGTTCTTAGCTTGGCCTCGTTTTTGCAGAACTTTAAATACCGGAAATATTAATAAAAACCGACCTATTGTTTTTTCGAATTACGGTAGTAAAAACTTAACTGCACGTTAAAAATATTGGCCCCAAATTGAACGAACTAAGTTTTCTGCGTTAACTTCCAAGTTACATACAGAAAAGCTATAATCTTGTTAAGGAAATTTTAAATACAATTCAAAGCCTTTATACACGTGATCGGTAGCTGTTTTGTAGTCGGATAAGGAGAAAAAACTCCATGATTTAAAATTTCTATCCGCTGTCACTTCATATTTGTTTACAATGTGTGTTCTAACCCGCGAAATCCATCTTAATATGAGGTCGGCTCTCTGGGACATGGTTTTTTTAAATTTAATATTAGTTTTGTTATTGATTTAGGGTTTCTGTCATTCTTCATTTTTGTTTTTCTCGGCATCCTTCAAAAAAAGTGAGACTAAATTCTCTATTTACTGTTTGTAAAGGTGTTCCCGGCTCTGTTGTTCTGTCGGTCGGAGTAAGTTGGGTGGAAGGGGCCAGCGCTGCATTTATGCTGAAATAAAATGCGAAAAATTATTTCTAGCCTGTCCAGTAGCAGCTTTACACTCTTGCTCCTGTATCCTACATCTACCGAGCAAGCTAGAAATATTTTTTCACATTCTATTTAAGCATTAATGCTGCGTTGACACATTCCTTCCAACTCTCCCTCAATTTTAACGGAGATTTCTTTCAAGAGTAAATCAGAGTCTTGATTATATTTTCACCGTAGATGACATTTTTTGAAGAAGCAGTGTTATTATTCTGACGAGAATATCTTCCGTAACAAATTAAACACTTGGATAGTTGAATTGGGTAATAAAAAAAAAATTGAGATCCACTGCAAAAACCGCGAAAAATCCTTTAGAGGTTTTTAATTAATATCTTCGTTAATTAATGTCATCTAAAGACGCAACCTAGCTAAGAACACTTTCGATCAACTCTTCTTTCGAACAAAAAAAAAAAAAGTTTTTCAAAATCGTTCCATCCGTTTAGGCCCTCGAGGGCCACAGACAGATACATAGATACACAGACACGTCAAATTTTAACCTCCGTCCTTTGTGTGTCGGGAGTTAAAAATACGAAGATAAGATCATTACAACCGAGCACTAATTTTATCAAGGATTTTTTCAGTTTCACTAAAATTGCTTTTAATTCTGCTACTTACACAAAGCCATTTTATTAACTCCCGGCACACAAAGGAAGAGGGTTATACGTTTGACGTCTCTGTGTATCTGTGTGTTTGCCTGTGGCTTTCTGGCGCCTAAAGGGTTACGGACCGGTTTTGAAAAAGTTTTTTTTCCTTCAAAAGGAGAGTTGATCGAGAGTTTTCTTAGCTAGGTTGCTTCTTCGGATGACATTAATTAACGAAGATATTAATTAAAAACATCTGAAAGGTTTTTCGCGATTTTTGCAGTGAAAACAAATTTAAAAATTTTAAAACTTAGTACCGAAATAAAGAGTATTTTTTTCTGCGCCTGATAGAATGTCTTTGGAACTTCCATGTAAAAAAGAATTCGAATTATAGCTCTTTTTTTAAAGCTTGTTTTAAATACGGCTAGGCCTTTATTCAATCAATTAGTAAGCGAATTCATTAATGGCCGACTAGCAGATTAAAAGCAAAGATATAAATTTTTATCTGTTGCCAGTTTTATTTGATAACAAATAAAATGCTTGTAATTGATTTTTAATCATATAGGGCTTTTATAAATGGTTTTTCAATTTTTCCTCTTGATTCTACATTTGCGACTCAGTCGGAGTTTTTTTTTTTTTTTTTAATTTTAGTTACTTGCCTGCAAAAAGGTTTTTAAAAGATTGAAAGTGGTTGTTCTTTGAAAGTGGACGCCAGCAACTTTTTCAACTTTAGACTATAAACGATAACGGATACCGTTGGGCGAGTAGGAAGCTAATATTGCAGCTCGGCGACAACCTGTTTTCCTCGCCACGGCGACGCAGGCTTTCTTTATACAGTTTGGGATGTGTTAACATGCTCCAAAGTTTGAAACTAGACAAATTTTAGACAACACGTTGAAAGTTTTCAAGGACTGCTGATCGAAAACTTTTCTTGCCAAACAGTGTCATTGATTCTCTCCTTTTTTTAAATTTTAAAATTAATTTGCAGCATTGTTATAGTTAAGAAAATTATTTTTTTACAAAAATTTAGATCAAAAATCTAGACAACAGCAATAAAAATAACCACCCTCCCTAAATATTGCGAAGAACCTCCCCAAAAGAAGTGAAAAATACTCCTCAACACCCCCCTTAAAAATTTCAATGGCGCAATGTGCGCCATACCCCCTCCCCAAGTGGGCACCCATGTAAGTGTTTTTTTTCTTGCTGTTAGTGCTGAAAACTAATTTAATCTTGTGATTGTATTCGATTTTTTAGTTCATAGTTAAAATGTAATCGAAGTTTTTGAAACGAATTTTTGAATTTTGCTAATTAAACAACTATACGTTAATTTGTAATTATTATTATTAAATTTTTTCCAGAAGGGTTCATGACAAAACAATCAAATGAGAATATTCAATGAAAATAACAATGATTTTTTTCTGCATCTGTTGTGAAAATGGAAAGGATGCAAAATATAAATTCGTAGGAAATCACTTGACATAACGGAGCTTTGACTTATTTGCTTTTTTACACCCTGACAGGAGTCGTGGCTTCGACGGACCATCCGTTTCGGTGACTGTGTTATGAAAATCGGAAAAGAATTTAAATCTTTTATTATTAAAAGCTGAGTGTATGTACCTATGTATGCAACTATGTATGTATGTCCAAGTTACTTCTCTCGAACGACAGTGAACTGACCATCGAACCAGGTATCGATGGATTTGTCATCTTCCCGTCTTTATGTTTGGCTATTTAACATAATCCTTCGACAATAATTAGCGGAGATATCAGTTAAAAACTATTAATTAGGACTCTGAGATTTCGATATAAAATCCCTAGTTTTTAAAAGCTTTCCTCCATTCAAATGATTATTCACAGCGCTTCATCTCAACTTTTCATAACGATGCTTTTATTAAAATTTGTAGCGTGAAGAAAATCATCAAATGAATGATCTGTTGCTATTTTTTTCTCTCGAATGTGAGCAAATAAAATTCTGGTTTTTGTTTTGAGGCTTTTCCTGCAATCAGGGGATTTAAAATGTTTCCTTTTTGGATATTTTTCAGAAATCTGCCGCAAAATTTTACTGATTTTTTTTTTTTTTTTGTTCAAGCCTGATTGTTGACCATGTGTTACTTGACATAACTTTTATTTTCGAGGTAGACCGTGCAAAGCCGGGCGACGCAGCTAGTTCAAATATTAAAATATGAACAATTTCAATAAATAAAAAGAAACTTTTAACCACCGCTATTATATCTTGATTTGCTTTAGATATATTCCAAAACCACTTTTTGAAGTTGCTTAGGACGTTTTTTCACACCCTAAATTACGTTTTGGGTGCCCAAAGCTTTGGGTGCTTAGAATGAGATGTCCCAACATGGAAACCCTCACTCATGGAGGAGTTAAGAACATTATTCTATTTTTACAAAAAATTAAAACAAAAATCTCAGTAACTGATTTTTTTTGCTACTACTGCTGAAAATTAATATTAGTTTGTGATTGTGATCGATTTTTTAGTTCATAGTTAAAATGTTAGCGGACACATCTTGTAAACGATTTTTTAATTTTGCTAAATTTACAATTTTTTGTTAATTTGTATTGAAATATGTGCCAGAAGACTTCATGAGAAAAACAATCAAATGAGAATATTCAATGAAAATAACAATGATTTTTTGCTGCATCTGTTGTGAAAATGGAAATGGTGCAAAATATAAATTCGTAGGAAAGCACTTATCATAGCGGAGCTTTGACTTGTTAGCTTTTTTACACCCTGATAGGAGTAGTGGCATCGATGGCCGATCCATTTCGGAAGACTGTGTTGTGAAAATCGGAGAAGAAGTTAAATTCAAATACTAAAATTTGAACAAAATTTCATTATAAATATATAAAGAAACTTTTATCCACGTTAATGTATCTTGACCTGCTTTAGATATATTCCTAAACCACTTATTTCAAGTTGATTCGGTCGTTGTCGCAATCTATAAATATCCTTTTGGACGCTCAGAATGAGATGGCCCAAAATGAAGAAATTGACTTAAATCTGAAACACCTAATTTATGAGACGCTTCGTAGTAGAGCATTTGGCAGGAAATGAGAGAGACAGACAATCCTTGGCATCATCGAAAAATACGTTTTAAAAGGAGAAAGTTTTGACAAAACCATAAAATGTTCATCACGACTGCGGATCTCTTCTTTGTCGGCAATACCTCTTGATAAGAAAAATGAACAGAGCAGATCAACAACAAAACTAACAACTCAAGATGGACCGAAAATGATGGAAAATCCATGGCCGTGATCTCTGTTTTCGCGGGAGTTGCTCGATAGAAAGAAAAAACTGCTAGCTACGACATGGATAACATTGCGAGGCAAAAAAAAAAAAAAGGTATCGAAGCGCTTTTGACACCACTCATACTGAATCCTATCAGGCGCGGCGCCTGCGGTCGGCGACCTAGGCGGCCGCCTAGGGAGAAGAGTTTAGAGGCAGCAAATTTCAAAATGGGAACATTTTATGTTTTTTTCTTTTTGCGAATATCTGTATTCTGCGCCATAAGATTCACTGCTTCAACGATTAAAAAAAAAAAAAAAAGCGTTTGGAAAAATTTATTAAGAATTACGCATTAATATTAAAAAAAAATCGTATGTTTTCTGTGTTTAGTTTAAATTTTTTATTACGCGTAATTTTTGATATGATATTAAAATAACAATAAGAAATGCTCTTCACCTTTGTAATACAATGTTTATTAAGCACTTTTTCTCTTTGTTCCTTGTTTTGAAATTAAAATTTTCGTCAAATGATGTACGCCCGATAATAAGTCGAGAAATCACGTATTCACAGATGCCAAAGCGTCAACGCTCACAATCACGCCAAGTGGAAACAAAAACAGGGGTAGCCAGTGGCGCCCTCTTTGTTGCCATGAGTTTCAGCGATTGCCACGGATTTTAAGTATTCAGTGGGGCCATGCTTGAAGAAAATCATCAAATGAAAGATCTATTGCCGTTTTTTCCTCTCGAATGTTAGCAAATAAAATTCTGGTTTTTGTTTTGACGCTTTTCCTGCAATCAGGGGACTTAAAATGTTTCCTTTTTGGATATTATTCAGGAATCTGCCGCAAAATTTTACTGATTTTTTTTTTGTTCAAGCCTGATTGTTGAACACTTGTTACTTGACATAACTTTTATTTTCGAGGTAGATCGTGCAAAGCCGGGCGACGCAGCTAGTTCAAATATTAAAATTCTAACAATTTCAATAAGTAAAAAAAAAAAAAAAAAAAAACACTTGAAACCACCACTATTATATTGTGACTTGCTTTAGATATATTCCAAAAGCACTGTTTCCTGTTAGAAATGTCTGGCTGTTTTTTGTATGTTACGTTTTGAGTGCCCAAATCTTTGGGTGCTTAAAATGAGATATCCCAACATGTAGACCCTTCCTCTAGTAGGAGTTAAGAAAGTTATTCCTTTTTACAAAAAATTATATCAAAATTCTCAATAACTGTGTTCTTTTTTTTTTTGCCACTACTGCTGAAAATTAATTTTAGTTTGTGATTATGATCGATTTTTTAGTTCATAGTTAAAATGTTAGCGGACATATTTTTTAAACGATTTTTTAATTTTGTTAAATTTACAACTTTTTGATAATTTGTAATTATTATTATTGAAATATGTGTTAGAAGACTTCATGACAAAAACAATCAAATGAGAATATTCAAAGAAAATAACAATGATATTTTGCTGCATCTGTTGTGAAAAGGAAATGATGCAAAATATAAATTCGTAGGAAACCATTTGACATGGCGGAGCTTTGACTTGTTAGCTTTTTTGCACCCTGACAGGAGTAGTATGGCATCGATGGCCGATCCATTTCAGAAGACTGTGCTGTGAAAATCGGAGAAGTTAAATTGAAACATTAAAATTTGAACAATTTCAATAAATACAGGGTGATTATAATTAAAGTTCCACTTTCAAACCGCTGTGAAAATAAAACTACTGGTCAGAATGACCTCAAATTTCAAGGAATATTATTGAAGAAGGGGAGAAACGTATGGGAAAAGAAAAATAAATAGTTGGAATTTTTAGCAATAGATGGCGCTGCAAGTGTCAGAATATGTAAATCAAAACACCTGTCATGCGCCCGGCTCATTGAAGTTCTTACTTGTATTATATTCTGTATTTGGCGTAAAAACGCCAAATACACGTTTTTTTACTTCATTTCGCATCTAAGAAGTTCACTATGACTGTCCCAATGAAAGACCTGGCCGTTCCGATCACCTGATCTTAACCCGTGTGACTTCTGGATATGGGCCGATGTGAAAGCTGTTGTGTTCAGTGCTCCGATTGCAAACTTTGCTGAGCTGAAGGCATGCATTACGCAACACATTCTAAACGTGACCCCGGAAACACTTCAATCAGTCGTGGAACTTGCTGTTTCTCGATTTCAACTTGTTACAGAAAACGGGTACATTATATTGAACATCTTTTGCGCCCGTCTCACGAAAATTAAAGACCGATTTTATTTTAACTGATGCTTCTTATGCGGTGTTCGGCCTCAGGACAATTAAAAACCGATTTTTCCCATTCGATGTGATATGATCTTTCCGTGTTGGATGGGCTTACTTAACTAACAGTATCACACCTGTACCCTCGTGCACGCTAAGTAGTACGGTGTTTTAATGTATAGTTTACACCTTAGGTAATATTTTATGATTTATTTGTCATTTGTAGTCGACTACTATTAAATTATGATGCTAGCAGCGCCATCTGTTGCTAAAAATTGTAACTATTTATTTTCTTCTGCCATCAAGTTCCCCCCTTCTTCGATAATATTCCGTTGAAGTTTGACGTCATTCTGACCAGTGGTTTTATTTTTACAGCGTTTTGAAAACGGAACTTTAATTATAATCACTCTGTATATAAAGAAACATTTAACCACCACTAACATATCTTCACCTGCCTTAGATATATTCCGAAAGCACTTACACCGAGTTGCGTTTCCTCATTGTCGACACCCCCACTGCCGACTTACATAGAACTATTAGGAGTTACATTGATTCTGCTAATTTCCAATCCTTCACCCGGCAACTGCCCAGTGAAAAGGAAATCAGATCTGTCATCCGGGGACTTCCTATCTCCTACAACATTCAGGAGCTTGAATCTGAACTAGCCGAACTCGGTTTCTCCACCACAAAATGCATTCAAATGACAGAGGTAGAGAAAAAACCCTAATGCTGCCCCTCTTTTTTGTTCAGCTACCCAAAAACGAGAAAAATAAAAAGATCTTTAACCTTCAGGCAATTTCCTACTACAAAATTAAAGTCGAGGCAATGAAGCGCAAGGACGGCCCCACTCAGTGCTTCCGTTGTCAGAGACACGGGCACTCCTCCCACCTCTGCACTGTTGAACCAAAGTGTATGAAATGTGGTGAAAATCACTGGTCAAGATAATGCACCAAACCCACCTCCACCCCCCCCCCTAAATGTGCAAACTGTGCGGGAGCGCACCTTTCAAACTCCATTGAATGCACCAAACGACCCCAGCCTCGCAAGCCCCAACCCCCACCCACCCCCCAAGAAAATATTTGGCAAAAAAGAGAAGCCGAGTTCCGCCAAAAGCAGGAAATTTTAGCCGCCCCCAAAGCGACAAACAGCACACACCCCTTAAACACCCAAATTGCGGCCATGTTCGCATCTATAATCAACCAACTACAGACGCTTGCCCAAACAATTTGTTCCACACTCATAAACAGTCAACATGGCCAGCCATAGACATCTAAAAATTTTCTCTTGGAATGCTGCCAGCCTCAACTTTAAGAAGCGAACCGAGCTTACTGATTTCATTATTCAAAATTCCCCCGACATTATTCTCGTGCAAGAAACTTTTCTGAAGCCAAGCAATAAATGAAAAAATTCCAAATTTCACCTGTCATCGGACTGACCGAGTGACTGGTAGAGGAGGAGGTACTGCAATTTTCATCCGCAGAAATATCCCCCATTATGTAAATTCCATTCAAACCACCAGTTTCGAAAATACCACTATCACTCTCGAACTCAGAAATAATTATAAGTTAACAATCTCATCCATTTATATACCGCCGTCCAATGACATCATCGAAGCTGAGCTCAACGTCATCTGCACTACGAACCCCCATTTTTTTTATCGCTGGGGACTTCAACGCTAAAAATCAGCTTTGGAGCGCAGGCTTACCCAATGTAAACGGAGATTCCACGATTTGTGTATCGAGAAAAATTACGACATCATTGCCCCCTCCAAGCCCACCCACTACTCCCTGGGAACTCCAACCACCATTGATTTTGCAATCTCGAACACCAGCTGGCCCGTTATTACGGATGCAGTTGATGATCTCTCTTCGGATCACCTCCCGGTTATGCTCCTCTTCGGCCTGGATTATAGCCTACCTAAAGTCCAACTCACCGCCCCTGTAACTAACTGGGGGAAATTCCATCACATCATGAGATGTACCCTCCCTGGCACCCCCCCCCCTGTAGGACAACTCAAGATATTGATCACGCCATCTCCGACCTTTCCAGCGCATTTAACCATGCGTATAATCTATCAACGCACAATATCAATATCACCAACCAAAGATACTCCCTCCCCCCCTTCATTAAAGCCCTTATTGTGCGGAAAAATAACCTCGGAAAATCCCACCACCATAACCCTGATCCCGCCATCAAAACCCAAATTAATAAACTTCAAAAAGACATCCACTCCCTAATTGCAATTTATAACGATAACAGGTGGACTAATTATCTTGAAAGCCTAAATCCGGAAAATTCCTCCCTTTACCGCCTAACTCGCTCTCTTAAAAAGTCAAAATTCAATGTCCCGCCCATTAAAGACTCCCAAGGCAACATCCACCAATCAGAGAGCGAGAAAACAAAAATCCTGGCAGATACGTTTGAAAATATTTTCAAACTTAATAATGATAACATCTGCCAGAGAAACAAAGATTTTGTCACCAACTTTGTGGATAATAAGCTCTGAAACCACGATAATGATGACCCCCCTCCCTTCATCTCCCCCACCATTATTAGCAATATCATCAAGAAATTGAAACCCGGCAAAGCCCCGGGCGAAGACCAAATTACTAACAGACAACTCAAGTCAACACCTGTTAACGTTGTAACCTGCATTACCAAAATCATTAACTCCTCCCTCAGATTGCACTACTTTCCCACATCTTGGAAAAATGCATTAATTCTCCCCTTCCATAAGCCAGGAACCACTAATAGCCCTGAGAATTTCAGACCAATTAGCCTCCTAAGTAACCTATCTAAGATTTTTGAGCATGTCATTAAGACACTCATTAACAACTATCTAGAAAGCAATAACTTCATCCCCAACCAAATCCGCAGCTTGCCCTGCATCAGCCCGGCGGTTCTCTTGCTCCACGTTAGCATGTTTTGTATATAGGCGCGTATTTATTCAAGTTTTCTTTTTGATCTTACTTCTCCTTTTTGTTTTGTTATTATCCATGATACCTATGTAATCAAGCTACCAGTTTTTTTTATCTCATCTGCTATTTTGCGTTGCTAAGTCCTAAGAGAACGGCCGGTTGAGAAGCCCACGATTTCGCACCAATGAGGTTCCTTCCCTGCCAGGGGATAGCTCTGCTCTCCCATTGGCCCATCCCACTCCCCTTCTCCGGACCCCCCTAAGGGGCCCGCGCTAACGAAATGTTTGGTCTCCTCTCTCACATTCAACCTAACGAGCATGGCAAAAGGACCTCACCGGTCCTGCAGGCCTCTACATACCGAAGCCGAAGCCGAGTTGCGTTTGTCGTTGCAAGGATCTATATTTATCGTTTTGGGCGCTGAATGAAAAGGAAGAAATTGACTTAAATAAGCCTGAAACACCTAGCACATGAGACGCTTCGTAGTAGAGGATTTGGCACCAGATGAGAGAGACAGACAGTCCTTGGCATCATCGAAAAATACGTTTTAAAAGAAGAAAGTTTTGACAAAAGCATAAAATTTTCGTGACGACTGCGGATCTCTTCTTTGTCGGCAGTACCTCTTGATAAGAAAAATGAGCAGAGCAGATCAATAACAAAACTAAAAACTCAAGATGGACCGAAAATGATGAAAAATCCATGGCCGTGACCTCTTTTCTCGGCCGTTTCTCGGAAGAAAGAAAAAACTGGTAGCTACCACATGGATAACATTGCGAGACAAAAAAAAAAAAAGGTATCGAAGCGCTTCTGACACCACTCATACTGAATCCTATCAGGCCCGGCACCTAGGGTCGGCGGCCTAGGCAGCCGCCTAGGGGGGGGGGGGGCAGAGTTTAGAGGGCTGCAAATTTCGAAATTGAAACATTTAAATTTTTTTTGGCGAATATCTGTTTCCGCGCCATAAGATTCACTACTTCAACACTAAAAAAAAAAAAAAAATTTGAATTTTCGGCATCGTGAATTCAAATTATGTTTTTCGCAATCACGAGCGTGTGTGTGTATGAATGCGCGTGTTTGTTTGTGTAGGCGCATGTGTGTGGGTGCGTGTGTATGTGTGTATGTATGCATGTGTGTGCGTGTTGTGTATGCAGTGCTGTGTGTGTACGCGCGCGTGTGTGTGTAGGCGTTCGTGCGTGTGTGTGTGTATGTAGGCATATATGTTTGTGTCTGTGTGCAGGCATGAGTGTGTGTAGGATATGGTTGCAACCTGGAGACGGTTTTTGCAAGAGGAGCAGCATCGTGAGACCGGTCGACGCGACGGTGGTGCTGGCAGAGGGTGCTGGCGGGAAAATAAAATGATAGGAATTCAAAGCAGTCAAATGAGAACAATAAACAATCGTGATTGCTCAAAAAAAATAAATAAATAAATAAAAGAAAAATTAATTTGAATTTTGACATTTTGAATTCAAATTATGTTTTTCGCAATCACGAGTGCGTGTATGTAAACATGTGTGTTTTTGTGTGGGGGTATGTGTGTTTGTGTCTGTGTGCTGGCATAAGTGTGTGGGTAGTTGTGTTTATGAATGTGTGTGTGGAGGGGGGGGGGGGTATGTGTATGTGTGAGTAGGCATATGTGTTTGTGTCTGTGTGCAGGTATGAATGTGTGGGTAGTTGTGTGTATGTGTTTGTGTGTGTAGGACTGTAGGTGTATGTGTGTGTATGTATGTGTTTGTGTATGTGTGCGTAGGTGTATGTGTGTGTATGTGTTTATGTGTGTGTGTGTGTGCATGCATGTGTGTGTAGTTGTGTATGTATGCGCATGTGTGTAGGACATGGATGCAACCTGGAGACGGCTTTCGCTATAGGAGCAGCATCGTGAGGACCCGGTCGACGGTGATGCTGCAGAGGGTGGCGGTAAGAAAATAAAATGATAGGACATCAAAACAGTCAAGTGAGAACTATAAGCAATCATGATTGCTCAAAAAAAAGAGTGTGTACCAGTGCTCGGATATTCAAAATACAGTTCGGAATTTAACAAGAAATTAAATTTAATTGTGGACTTAATAATTTAAAAGTCTTTTGAAAATATTAATACCGGTTTCAGTGCCAAATAGATGCACTGCTTCAGCGGTCGGCAAACTAACTTGACTGAAGATTAACTTTCCGAATTCGGTGAATACGAAGATCGACTTGGAGGGGAGGGGGGGGGGGGAGAGTTAAAAGATGTGATGCATTTGTAGTTAAGTTGAGATTATGCTGACTTCAAATTATAGGCAAACTCTTATCAAAATAGACTTTACTACTTATTACATAGTTGCTTCAATTTGATAAAGTAATGATACTTGAAAACTGTTAACTCATACAAATGTTTGCACCCCTAAGTGTGTTGCTTGTTTTAAAACTAATAAAATAGTGAACATGAAAAGTTCCGTTAATCATAAAAAATTTCGAAAATTTTAAAATTATTTGGACCTTAAGCCTAGTTTTCTTTCAGAAAATGGTGCTCCGATAGAAACTAGGGGGAAAATATTGTCGTGATCTGCTGAAAATAGGTTCGAGATCGACCGGTCGATTGCGCTCGACGGTTTGTCGACCGCTGCACTACTTTAATGTTAAAAAAGATAATAAAGCGGGTAGCAGTGCTTGGATATGCAAAACCCAGTTTGGAATTTAATTAGAAACTCACTTTTTTTTAAGCACCTAACTATTCTTTATTTTATTTTATGAATATATTATTATTTTATATTATTATTATTTAAGGGGGTCCGGGACACAAAAATCGTCAATTTTTGCAATTTTTTTTTATCATGAGAAAAATTTCTAAGTTTTTTTCTGCTTAAAAGGACGTTTGAATCTTGTTTCTATCTTAACACTAGAACGACTGACATTTTCTGTACACCTGGAAAGACTAAAGGGGCCAGTGTGGCCCCTACCTATTTTTGGGGTGAACTCTTTAAAAAAATTCTTCCTGAGTGAGTCCACATGCCCAATGCACCTTCTTTCATGACTAAATGAAAACTTAGTACGTAATTATTTTTAGTTTTTATCTCTATACTGGCTAAAAGGTTGAATTAGTTTTTCTTTAAAAGAGCAATGGCTACCGTTAGGCTGATAAGCAGTCGGTACTGTTTATAGCATTTGCATATCCTACCGGCTGCATAAAGAGGAAGTTATAAGTTAAACAAAAGTAAATGACATTGTTTATGATGCAACAATAAGGAGAAAAGAAAAAAATATATATTTTTTTAATTCTAAAAAAACTCAGGGGCCACTGTGGCCCCTTCCGTCTTTCTAGATATAAGGATCAACATTTACGGTACTATGAGGCAAATGATAAAATGATTAAACCAGCATTCAAATAGAGTCATATAATGAAAAGTCAGAAAGTTCCATTAAGTTCCGTCAGATATTATCCGAGTTATTAAACAACAAACTACGCGAGGGGCCACTCAGGCCCCTCCGTCTTTCTAGTGTTCAATAGAACGAAAGATATAATTATTTTTGTTGCATACACCTAACTAATGTGCACTTAACTTTAAAACTTTAAACGCGTTTTTCTCCATGATGCAATTTTCCCGATTTCTTGCATTCAAACTCTTATAAGTCAGGAACCGATAAAGATAAAGTAATGAAACTTGGAGCATATCTTTTTCAAACAGTTTACTTTAATTTTTATTCGGCGAATTTGAAAAAAAAGTTTACTGCAAAAATTATGATTAAAAAAAAAAAGTATCTTCGAATTTTTCTTCAAATATTTTTTATTTTTTATTGAATTAATATTTTTAAAATCGCCGAATAAAAATTAAAGCTTAGATATTTGTGCGTAATTTATTTTTAAAAAATTGAAAATTGATCAAGAATATTTTGAGTTTTAACAATTTAAAGCAGCCCCATTAAAAAAAAATATTTTCATATTTGTTATGATTTTGCTTATTAACTAAATGGTAAATCAGAGCAAAAGATGTCAAAACTCTAAAGTATATAATAAAAAAAATTTCAAAATGTGTCCCGAACCCCCTTAATGTGAGTGGTGTGTGGGGGGGGGGGATTGCACTTGTCAAATTCGCCTAAGGCGGCAGAACTAATAGAACCGGCCCTGATCCCATACAAAGTAAACACCGAAATTCCAATATGAGCATCGTTTTCTCCTATCACCCATCAGTTTTCAGAGGAGTGCTTCCCAACTTTTTTTCTGTCTTCTAAAATTTCGTAGGTTAAAGGAGCCTCGTATTAACCGTTGAACTTCCTCTGAGGGACTAGAGAAGTGAAGCGTTCGAAAGTATTCTTTGTATATTCAGTAAGTTACCGCCCTATAGCCAGGGCTAAGGCAGAAATACATGAAATACACCGCCAACTCAGTCAATTCCAGCTGAGGACTGCAGTTTCGTGCTTATTAGCACTCATCAGCCCGGCATAGGAGTGCCTGAGCTGGAGGTGGAAAACCTCTTAAGGAAGCCAAGAGTGCCAAACAAACTTGGCTTCCTTAAGAGGTTTTCCACCTCCAGCTCAGTTAGTCCTATGCCAGGCTGATGAGTGCTAATTAGCACGAAACTGCAGTCCTCGGCTGGAAATGACTGAGCTGGCGGTGCATTTCAAGTTATTCGCTCGTTTTATCGCCCATATTTTGCGTGATATTACTTTCTAATTTTTATTTAAACTACTCCAGTAGCAGTCGCATGATAAATAAGTAATGTTAATTTTTCATAATTAGTTCATTTGACTACACTAACCAATAAAATGTAGCCCGTACGTTATCTCTTTATCTATACTAATATTAAAAAGAGAGAGGGCGAATTTTTGTATGTTTATATGTTCGAGGTAATCCCCGGAACCATTGCATCTATTTGAAAAATTCTTTCACTATATGAAAGGTGCATTTGTACTGAGTGACACTGGCTATGAATTATGCAAATACTTACTTACACTATTTTTTTTATAAACCAATAGTTTGTCTTCGCCACCAGTTTATGTTTCTGACCGTTTCATTGTTATAACCCTAAAATCATTCACGATTGTTCCGCAGTGAAAAAAAATCAAACTCTCTTTGTACTGAATGTGGAGGGATGGAGACACGTAAAAAGCAAATAGAAAAAAAAAAAAAAAATATTAATTTGAATTTTTGGCATCTTGAATTCAAATTATGTTTTTCGCAATCACGAGCGTGTGTGTATGAATTCGCGTGTGTGTTTGTGCAGGTGCGTGTGTGTGTGTATAAATAGAAAAAAAATAAAAAAATATTAATTTGAATTTTTGGCATCTTGAATTCAAATTATGTTTTTCGCAATCACGAGTGTGTGTGTATGAATTCGCGTGTGTGTTTGTGTAGGTGCGTGTGTGTGTATATGTATGCATGTGTGTACGTGTGTGTATGCAGTGCTGTGTGTGTAGGCATATGTGTTTGTGTCTGTGTGGGGGCATGAGTGTGTGTATGTGTGTAAGTAGGAGTGTGTGTTTGTGTCTGTGTGGGGGCATGAGTGTGTGTATGTGTGCAAGTAGGAGTGTGTGTTTGTGTCTGTGCGCAGGCATGAGTGTGTGTAGGCGTGTGTGTGTAGGTTATGGATGCAACCTGGAGACGGTTTTCGCAAGAGGAGCAGCATCGTGAGGCCGGTCGACGCGACGGTGGTGCTGGTAGAGGGAGGCGGTGGGAAAATAAATAGATAGGAATTCAAAACAGTCAAATGAGAACAATAAGCAATCGTGATTGCTGGAAAAAAAAATTGAATTTTGACATTTTGAATTCAAATTATGTTTTTCGCAATCACGAGTGTGTGTATATAGGCATGTGTGCTTGTGTGTGTGTGGGAGGGGGGTGTTGGTGTGTGTGTGTTTGTGTCTGTGTGCTGGCATAAGTGTGTATGAATGTGTGTGGGGGGGGGTATGTGTATGTGTGTGTAGGCATATGTGTTTGTGTCTGTGTGCGGGCAGGAATGTAGGTAGTTGTGTGTGTATGTGTGTGTATGTATGCGTGTGTGTATGTAGGCATATGTGTTTGTGTCTGTGTGCAGGCATGAATGTGTGGGTAGTTGTGTATATGTGTGTGTATGTATGCGTGTGTGTAATGGTTTGTGTGTGTATGTGTTTGAGTGTGTATATGTGTTTGTGTGTGTGTGTGTGTGTGTGCGCGTGTGTGTGTGTGTGCGCGTGTGTGTGTATGTGCACGTGTGTGTGCGTGTGTAGTTGTGTATGTATGCGCGTGTGTGTAGGACATGGATGCATCCTGGAGACTGCTTTCGCTATAGGAGCAGCATCGTGAGGAGCTGGTCGACGGTGACAGGGTGCGGAGGGTGGCGGTGGGAAAATAAAAAGATAGGACATCAAAACAGTCAAATGAGAACAATAAGCAATCGTGATTGCTCAAAAAAATCACAATGTCGGCATGAGAACCACGGAAACGGATACATGACTGCAGAGGAAATGGTATATAGTATTCCAGAGTTTCCCAAACTGTGTTCCGTGGACCCCCGGGGGTCCGCGGTGCAATTCAACTAAAATATTAAATATAATTGAGTTCGAAGGATCAGTTACGATATTTTAATTCAGAAAGAATGCACATTTTTGAGGAATAAAAACGTTCGGCTCGAGTACATGCAGAAGCACCCCCCCCCCTCGGCCCTCGGAAGCAAACACACTACACATTAACTTATTTTGTGTACATGACGAAGTTCATATTATTACAAAACTACTCGTAAATAATGTAAAATGCAAAAACTGAGGCACATTTTTACAGCTGGAATATTGTACTTCAAATCAAACATTTTTATTCCTAATTAAATTTCAAATAGAATTTTACTTCCATAACTTAAATTACTAAGGTAAGAATGAAAACCAGATAAGAGCTCTGAAAAACATACAGAACAATGAATAAATAAATTTAAAGGGAAAAACGCTTAAAGATATATTAGAAAAGAAAAAAAGATTTAACCGTGGCAATTTTTTTTTCTTGTTTGTGCATGCCGGGGGAAGGGACCGCGAAGTTTATATTTTTTTTTGGAGGGGGTCCGCGGAGGTCTGAAATTTGGGAACCCCTGTAGTATTCCATTACCCTTGGACGCTGCGAACCATTAAGAGTTGTAGAATGCTTATACATCGAATTTTTTTTAAAGGAATTGGGTCGTTTCCAAAATTTCAAAAGTTTTTTTCTGAAAGAGCATGCTTAAAAACATGGAATGTTATGATAAATTTGTTTAGGTATAATATTTTTAAAAAATTACTTAAATCGTTGCGCTTTCATTGTTTACGTTTCTGTCGTGTGACATCACAAATGATGAAATGCCATTCAGTGGCTTGCCATTCACGGAGAAAAATATTTAATTCGCATCTTTACTCTCGTGCATTGGCAACGATATGGTTGATAGCAAGCATAGAGCGCAATATTTAATTCGCTGCTTGATGATCCTAACGTGGAAACGTAGTAGAAAGATGCGGCAAAGTGCATCATTTGTGACGTCATCAAGACCACGCCTTGTTTGAAAAATCGGACATTTAAAAAACTTAATTAAAAAAAAAACTGTTGGGAAAATAAAAGTATTTTCTGGGTCCATGTTTTTTTTTGCTCATTCTATCCATTTCAATGACTTGAAGTAGTACTTTTGACTGAAGGAAACCATCCCATTATAACTGAGATTTGTTTCGGTCTTTGAATTTAAGCAGTGCAGACAGACGATATTAATCCGTGTGTCCAAAAGTTGCAAGTAGGACTTGTTAAGAAGAAGTATTGTCATCTTGCCCCGTGTTTTGGCCCGTCATCGTGCCCCGGTCTGCCTGTTTGAAAGGATTCCTCTTCATTGCTATAAAGGAAGGCAATTAATTGACGTTTATTCATAGTAATAGGCAGTATATAAACTAAGTTACTCATAAATACTAAAAAGAAACAATCTATCATTTTTGTATCTTTAGCAGAGCTTATTTACACATGCATAAAAGGTATAACGTAGCAGCGGTAAATAATCAGAGCTTCAGAACTACTACAAAAATGACAATTTCACCGTCTTTATACTATTGATGAACGAACAGCCGATAGGAGAGCCAGTAGTATCCAGTTGATGCTGTTTCCTTGCGAAAAACGCAAAAATTAAGACATTCATCATCTTGCCCGGGTCGTCATCTTGCCCCGATCTCCCCTACCTTTTGCGGAAAAGCACGAAATAGTGTTCATGCTGGCGGGATTTTTTTTAATCACGCTTTTCACTTCTCTTAATGGCTTCTTTTCTTACATGGCGGATGGGGATATTTCGATAATTGGGAATCTGGCGCTGTCGTCTTTTTTTTTTTTTTTTTGGCGTAAATAGTTTTACTTTGGTAACCCTGCTGATTTATAGTAACCCTATGCGAATAGATGTTTCCGTTCTCTTTGTTTAGATTTGAAATGAAAAATGCCTCTCGCGCAGGTGCTAGAGCCAAAAATTGACGCCAATGAAGGAAGATCGCCAGATTCCCAGTTATGGAAATTTCCCCCAACTGTTGGATCTGTTTTCGTTTTGATTGAATTTCATTTCCTATTAGCTGCGTGGCCCGGCTTTGCCCGGTCCAAATTGAAAATAAAAATTGTGTCAAGTGACGTATATTTAACAATCGGGCCCAAATAAATAAATTAAAAAAAAAAAAAAATCATGCT
The DNA here is from genome assembly GCF_026930045.1 of Uloborus diversus. NCBI lineage: Eukaryota > Metazoa > Arthropoda > Arachnida > Araneae > Uloboridae > Uloborus > Uloborus diversus. The sequence goes on from NC_072739.1 coordinate 12,605,775, forward strand.
AAATTTCCCTCCCAAACAATGACGACAGATATTAAAATACTTTTAAGAAATTAATTCGAGAAAGATGGATTTAAAAAGCGTAACCGTGGAAATACAAAGTAAAATAAGTTTAAGTAATTGGAATGCGAAAGAAAATGGTGAACAATTCGAATGGACATGAGATTTTTTGAACTTGATTTAAAAAGGCTTGTAACTGTTTTTCCTTTCGAGATAGAAGCTTAGTTTTCCGACCATAGGTTGAGATAGATGAGATAGATCTGGAGTTAAAAATGTCGCTTCTTCCAATGGTGTCAAAAAAAAAAAAAAAAAAAAACTGTGGGACAATTACTTTACTTTTTATTGATAGATTTAATGAAGAGAGTAGTGCCTAAATTTCAGCTAAGCCCAAACAAATTCGAGCTAAAAAAGCAAATAACGCCCGCCGTAAGTAGGGTAGAGCATTGAAACAAATTGCGTAAAACGCAGAAAATTCTACCCTTTTCAACGACTTGTAATATTAATGTGTGCAAATAATTTTTGACCCCCATATTCGGCAATTTATGTAACATTGGGCCTAGATTGGAATAAAAACAGAATTATTCAGCGAATTTTTTTCGAACCGATCTGCAAACCTTTTCAGGACTTAAAGGAACAAACTGAAAATTTCATCGAAATCGACCCGGTAGTTCTCGAGTTTTGAACGTTCAAACAAAACAGACGCTTTTTGAAGACTTCATTTTATACTATGTAGAGAAGACAACTTTGAAACACTGTTAGATCTGTTTTAGCTGTGCAATTTCAGTCAGAGATTAACAAATCCTATGAGCTGAGAGTAAGTACATAAAAATTTAGGGGAAATTAGTGATTTTCAAACTTTAATTACTCCGGTCCATGATGTCCCCGGGGGTTGAATTTTTGTATATGCCCTCAATGGTCCCCCAAATATATGTATACAAAAAATCATTAACAAAGACCGCCGGGGAGCTGTTACAGACCCCTGGGAAGGTATAATTTGGGGGACAGAAGCGAAGGGGAGGGGGTCAAATGGCACAAAAGGCACATCAGTAGGGCACAAGAAATTTGTGTGCAAAATTTCAGCTCGATCCCTCTTTTCGTCTGGGCTGTAGCCCGGTCAAATAAGACAAAAAGTTTTTTGAATAGCGATTTTCTAACTTAAATTCCTCCTCCCCCTGAAGGACCTGGGGATTGTATTTTGGTATACTTCGTCAAGGGTCACTAGAGATGGAGTATTCCAAAAATCAACTCCGGGGGTCTTCATGGGGCTGAGTTACAGAGGGGTGAAAACCCCAACTTGTTCTGTCGTGTAAACTGTTCTTAGTCGCGTGTTTAATTTCTTTCGTCTTTCTTGGCGGTGGATATTTGACTTTGCTGGTGGCTGATAATTTAATTTTCTTGGCGGCCAGGTGATGTACATAAATTCATCAAAATCTAAACTTGAACTAAACGGTTAGATTTTCATATGCTCTAAAAACCAGCCTTTGCAAAATTTTGTACTTTTTGCTTCTCTTTTTTTTTCTTTCATTTTTTTTGTTGCCGCTAAAAATTTTACGAATTTCAGTTGTTTTTTCGCCCCTCCCCCCTTTTTAGTCCCAATCGCCGCCTCTGTGTAACAAAGTTCAAAACAAAGTGGCTACTCCATTGAGGAAACCGAGACTCTTTCGTGTTAAACGACCGAACGAGCACAAAAACAGGAGTTTCCACCTAGCAGGGACGTAGCCAAGGGGAGGGGGCCCTGGGGTTCGGACCCCCCCTTCCCGATAGGTCACTGTCCCCCTGCACTTACATAAACAGAATTTTCAAAAAAAAAAAAAAAATTTAATTTAATTTTTCAAAAAAAATTAAATTAAAAAATTCTTTTGCCCTAAATATTTTTATTAATCGACAACTTTCATACTTATATTATATCATTACTTAATTAAACTAATTATCATATTTATTAATTGTAGTTTTGATTGGAATAGTATTAATTTATATAATTAACAGTTAATGCTTCTGATTTAGCATGCTTCTATTTTTAAAGTTCGTGCAACCTTGCCCCTTCCCCCTTAACAAAATCCTAGCTACGTGCCTGCACCTAAGGGGGGAGGGGGATCATGACACAGACTGCACCATTTAAATTTTAGGGTGTGTGTGTTTTGAGGGGTTTTCTCATTTTAGGGGGTGGGGAGGGGTCTTCGCGTTATTGGGGGGGGGGGGTCTTGCTGTTAGAGGGGAGGGGCACCCTCGACTAATAAATATCAGCTTCCATTAGTTGAGTGTGCAGATTTTTGAAGAAGAGAATTTTGTTGACCACCCGTCCGTTGCAGTGATGCAAATTCCCCATGTCAGGAAAATGCTATGCGCTGCCGTATCAATTAATTAGGGTAATGCAAAGGGAATCTTTGTATGCAAGAAGTCAACCGGGTTTTCCATATTTAACCTATTCGAAGAAGCGAAGCGATTGGACTTCGTTCCACTTACACCCCCTCCCCTCCACAACGCAATTCATTGTTCCAGTTTTGGAGCGGATCATTGAAGAGGGGCGTGGGTGATTGGGGCGATCACTTCACTTTGAATTGTTTGTAGGGGAAAAAATAGCTAATCGGCTGTGATTTATTTGAACAGTATAAAATTATATAACAGAATTTAAAAAAAATACTAATTACTTTTCATGTAATGCACTTAAAAGGACAAAATAACTATTTTTCAGAAATGTTTAACATGCAGGGAAAGGCTTTATTGTGACAAGGCTGAACTAGATCCGGTAACTTAACTGTTTTACTGGTAAGACTCATTTCAGGGGAATGAAGTAACGAAAATGTTTTGAATCAAGATGTATCAGGATACTAAGTATCCTGATACATCTTGATTCTAAGTCTTAGAAAGAAGCTAAGAATCTTGGATACAGCGGTGCAATTTCCGGCTTCAATTTCCTAGTACAGCGGGGCCTCTCTATGTAATTTCTTTACTCTATGTTTCAGGGGAATGAAGTTTCGAAAAAATTGTCAACAATGAAAGCTACCTACTGGAGTTAGGGTTACAGTTTCAACTATCAAAATATCACCAAACAGGCAATGGCTTCGTTCAAATGTAGAAGCAATTTTCACCAGTCATACCTTGACGGGCGATTTTCTAGGCTAAAGAGAAATTCAAAGGCTATAATAAATTTAACAAATACTTTAGATTAATAGTCCAATTCTATTACAGTTTAAAAGACCGAAAAAAAAATCTCTATAACTGAGGATCCAGAGCATCCAATTTCTCAAAAAATCAAAACGGCAATTACGTTTGCTACTGATAAAAAGATGTACTGAATGATTGTAATAACTAATTAAATACAGTACAACCTCTTAATAAGGGATATTAAGGAAACTAGACATTTTGTAACTTAAATAGAGGTCTCCCTTATTCGGAGGTATATCTGTTTATGCATGCAATGTGTTAGCTTAGTACAATTCTTTTTATGAACTTAGACTATTAACAGTTAAGATTAAATATTATAATTTTTCATACACAACTAAATAAAATTCACACTTAATATATTTTTTTTTTGAGTTTTTATTATTATATTAATTATAATTAAGTCAAAATTTGGTAATTCCCAAATTTTTCAGCATAAAGCAATTATTATGAAGCATTACATGAATTTGCTTCATGTCACATAACTTGTAATGCAAGACATTGTGAATTGCAATTAGTTTTATTATATAAAAAGCTAGGAAGTTGTGCCCTCTCCTTTGGCCCTGAGCCTACTTGAATAAGTATCTTGATGGGCAAATCGTGCATGTAACTTTCAGCAAGACTTTTACAATATGTACTTGTTTCTTTAAATTATGTTAATGTTAAACTCTCCTCCACATTAATTTTTAGAGGAAAAGTGAAACTTGAATTCCAGTAAATTCACTCTTTCTTATGCACTAGCACTTGCACATAAATTTTTGTAATTTTTTTCTCTGTGACTGTCCCTTAAATAAAGTGTCCCTTAATTAGAGGCAAATAAATGGAGGTCCCTATTCAAAGGGACTGAGACCATGAGAAATGTCCCTTAAATAGAGGTGTCCCTTAAAAAAGTTCTACTGTACATATGTATGTAAGGAACACGTGGTAGCTATTTGAATGCACTAATTCCAGCTTTATATATGTATGTTTGGGTGTGTGTGTGCGCGCCTGTTTATGAGCCTGTTATATATCGCACCCTGCTAATAGAACTGGCATGACTCAGCATCACCAATACTTCAGTAACAGAATTGAAAAAAAAGTACTAAGCACTTTTCATAATGCACTCAAAAGTACAAAATAACTTTTTTGGGTCAGAAAGGGCAAAATTTAAGTATTCCTACATTGTTAAAAATTTTCCAGAAAATTTACGGTAATTGTTACTGCCATCCATGTTGCCAGTAATTATTACGCTAAAAACCAAATGTTACTGTAAAATTTTACGGTTTCCTCGGTAGGCCACAGCAACCTGAGCTGGGGTCGCTTATTTTTCCGGTATAAATTACTGTAAAAATCAGCGATGCGTTAAGTCAGCCATTTTACAGTAACAATTACCAGAAAATCTTCGTGAATTCTTAACAGTGTATAGTTTTCAATTATTCCAAGAAAATGACTCCACAAAGGAGGAAAAGTGCGGCTCAAGTCAGATAGAGAATTTCTCTAACTTTCTGTCATAAATTGAGTGTTGAAACATTCATATTTTTCTAGGAAAGTTTGGTTTGAAATGGCTTGAGCCGCACTTTTCCTTGTTTGTGCAGTCACTTTCTTGTAATAATCGAAAACTACAGGAATACTTAAATGTAACCCTTTCTGACCAAGAAAAGTAATTTTGTCCTTTTGAGTGCATTATGAAAAGTGCTTAGTATTTTTTAAAAAAAATTCTCTTATTTTATTCTTTTTACTGTAAATGTATTTCAGAAATAGTATAATGTTACGATCCGGAAATTTCACCTATTTTTTTCAAATAAATGCTTTATATTAAAGGGGAAAAAAAACTATATACGTGTCTAAAACTTTAAACATTTGGAACTAAAAATTATTCCTTGTTTCCCTCTAGGATTTGTTTTGTGTGCAAATTTAATTAGAATCATTTGAATATTAACGGTTTCCGAAACTATAATTCATTTCGCAACATAGAAGTTACTCGTGATAAAGATCCTAATATGTGTCTTTACTTAGCCCCGTTTTCGATTATTGGTATAGATGAGGATAAAAATCCTAAGAAAGCAATGAGAGTGGATAAGTTTCATGCTTGCTCCAGAGAAGCCATGATTCAAAATTTTTATCATAATTATTATTAGTATTGCTGTTCTAAGGCAACAAAATTGGCAACAATGGGTTGTATATTTAAACATTTAATGGAGGAAATTACACGAAATTGGCTGTTTTCCATCCTAACCGATTTTTTTTTTTTTAATTTTAGAATTGAATTTTTTAGCGTTTAGTTGTATCTTAAGATTACGCAAATCATTTAGTGAAATCCTGAAGTCTCTAATTGGTCTAAATGCTGCGATATAAGCAAAAGCAGGCCTCAGGTTTTTCCGTGACAATCAGGCCAAGTACGATAAAAGTGCTTTAAAACAGGAACTGTTTTAAAAATGGAGTTATAGAACAATAAATAATCCAGCCCATTTAACTTCATATAATTTAGTTCGAAGGAAAAGAACTTCAAATTATGAACGCAGAAAGAGGTCGATTGTAAAATAAAGTTAAACTATATTACATTTCAGGGTACCCGGTACCTATCACTACATGGAATTTAACCGGTTGGGTGGGTTCTCGAAGACAGCTCTTGCTTTTTTGATCCAGAACAAGAGCTGAGCAACCCCTCAATCCAGGAGTTACAGAGAAACTAAAGGGGCAAATACACCGTTTCATTCCTCGAGGGTAACACGGGTTCCCCAAAATTATGGGGGTGCGTGAACACCCCACTGTTCCCACGAAACAGTTCGCAAACCACTTACGACTCTAGACGCCGTGAATTCAGATACAACACCTGATCCGATGGCGCATATTTGTCCACATAACTTACCACCCCAACACCACCGATCAGATAGGGGAGGGTGGCCCAAAGCGGGTAGGTTTTCGAAGAACGCTAGAAAATTGTAGTTTTTGGATTTTAATCGCAACAATTCGGGTTTTATTTCCTAGCAGGTTTCTTGAACTTCAAAATAAAAAGTGATTTTTGTATTATTTCAAATCCAAAATTTTTCTTTATAATCAAATTTAATAAACATGTGAAAAAAAACCGCTTTGCCCTACCATTGAGCCCAAAGCGGTTAAGCTTAACTAATTGTAGTTTGATACATTTTCCAATCAAATATGAAGTTATGAATAATTAAAATAGTTGACTAGCTACCTGCCATTATATAAAGAAATATAAAACAGTTGTACTTATCCAATTTAAAGTCAGTACATTTGTTTATAAAACATAAAGAAATAACTGAGTTAATTAACAGACTAATTAATTGCCATCCTAAGAAATAACTTTTTAAATTTATACTTATCCTATTGAAAGAGAAAATTTAAGTCAGCACACGAGTCAATAATTCTTAATATATAAAAATCTTCTGTGCGGACGTTTGTCACCATAAGGCTTTCAAACAGCTGGACCGATTTCGATCAAATTTTTTGTGTGTAGTAAAGTTGTGGCAAGCATGGTTTTGAAGCGCGATGGATCGAATCGTAAACGTTTTTGTTAATTAATTTATTTATTTAAACATTGGATGGTTATATCTCCTAAATGTTTAATATTTATTTTAACCTATTGTTGAGCGAGAACTGAAATAAATATTTAACTCGTTGCCAAAGGACAATAAGAAAGCCAGCTTTGCTTTTTGTAATGAAATTTCCTACTGTGATATGTCAATTGAGAATAGATAAAACGTAGAGAGAGAGAGAGAGCGAAGCCTTCATTTCTTGAAAGCAACGACTTTAGGTCCAGTGATATATTTTAACGTAAAGAATTGGAAGGTTTACGCAAAACGTGTGTTCTGTCGTCGTAGTTGAACCATGTGGCCGGATCGGTGCTTTAGATTTCTCTAACCAAATTATCAGAAAGTACCGTACCTAGCAACATTTGTTTCTCGGCTGAAACCCATCTGAGTTTTGGCACCAATGTCCAGAATACTTTAAGGATTATTTAGTATTAGTACATTATTAAAGGAAAAGATGATGGAACTTAAAGACGAAAAAATGTTATTTTCGTCCAGATAAATTACAACAGGATAGTTCTGTACACAAATGATCGGTGCAGTGGAAGATCTTTATCTTAGGTGGAAACAACAAATTAAGCGATATATAAAGTTAAAATCGTTTTTTAAAAGATCGGACTGCTAATCGGTCGAAGTTGGCTTCGCTCACTGATAGGCTGGATTACAGTAACGTGGTGGCTTGGCGACTTTGGCTATAAAAAATAAGAGTTGCGTGGTCATTTGTTTACATTTTAAAGCTGCTGTTTACTGTTAATGTAATTTATTCTATTTTTTTTGTTTATTAGGCGAAATATTTCAAATTGCAAAAAAATGTTTTTCGTTTTTAAAGAGTTTTTAGTCATTTTAGTTGAAGAATGTGTTTATTTTACATCGGGAAGGGGAGAGGGATGAGTGATTTTCGCTTATTCAGAGAACTGTTTTTACCTTTATCATTTTTTTTAAACGATATCCTTTCGATTGTTTTGTTCTTTTTCATATGGGGGACGTTACAGCGGGATTTCCCGTTTGTTCTAGGTGGGTAGTTAGTTTTTTACGCTTATTATCTGAGGACGCTTTTTATCCTTTGAGAATGGCTGAAGGAACAAGCTATCAAGTACGGGAGAAAAAAATAGTTAATAAAACAACTGCTCAGTGGGCATTAGATAAAACAAGTTGCAATAAATATACGCATTCTGACACCAAGCAGCTTCAAAACATTTTTCTTTTACTTATTTTTTTCAACAGAACGGTTCAAACACTTGATAGTTTATTGAAATTTCTTAATTTTTCAATTTACAAAGTTTGAACAGAACATCGTCTGTCGGGTCCTCTAGTTTTAAATAAATATATGATTAAATCCTATACCCGCTTTGCCCGAAGGCACGTTTTTTATTTCAATAATTACAATCTTAAATTAATAATTAAAAAAAACGGAATGACCATCGTAGTTTATTGGTTGATAGTGTCACTTTAAGTTAATATTACTGGCAAAAAAAAAAAAAAAAAAGGCTGTTCTTCAAGTAATCACACGTTACAAAACTTCATTTATTATTTTTTTTAATGTATCATTTTTTTTTATTTAAGTTTAACCCCGGTTGCGGAATGGCGCTTCGCTGGGACTGATAATAACTCTGGGGTGTTCGGGTGAACACGACATACGTATTCATCGCAGCTAACACACCGTGGGGGGGGGGGGGGGGGAAGGCATACTAAGGCCTACCCGTTTGGGCGACCTACCCTCTTTGGGTCATTCTCCCCTACATATCTAATCAAACAGCCGTAAGGTGAGAAATTTAGCGTTACCCAGGCCAAACCACATGGTGCCCTATTCGTCTGAATGGGAATTTAAAAAGTTTTTTTTGACCACGCGATATTTGAAGGTGCCCCATTCACCATTAGCAATTACAGAAGATCGCTGCCATTGATCCCCGGATCCTCCCGTATGAGTCCGACGCCTTACCGTTCAGGCCACAATAGTGCTTTTGGAAAATCACACATTTATGATTTTTAAACACTTTTATTGTACTTGGCCTGATTGTCACGGAAAAAACTGAGGCCTGTTTTTGCTTATATCTCTGCAACTAGACCACTTAGAGACTTCGGGATTTCAGTTAATGATTTGCTTAATCTTAAGGTACAACTCGAAGCTGAAAAATTAAAATTCTAAAATAAAATTATTATTTCGTTTAGGATGGAAAACAGCAAATTTCATGTAATTTTCCCATTAAATGTTTAAACATAAAATCCATTGTTACAAATTCTGTTGAATTGCAACAGTAATGTTAATAGCAATTATGATGAAAAATTTGAATCAAGGTTTCTCTGAATCAAACATGAAATGAATTCCCTATGATTGCTCTCATCATTGCCAATAGTCGTTAACGGGGCTAAGTAAATAGACATATTCCGATTTTTATCACGAGTAACTTGTACGTTTTGAAGCATAAATTAGTTTGGGAAACATTTAATACTTAAATGGTTTGAATTAAATCTGAAAACAAATCTTAGAGAGGAACAAGGATTAATTTTTAGTGCCAACTGCTTAAAGTTGGCATGTATATGGTTTTTTCCTTTTAGTACCGAGCATTAATTAAAAAAAATAAGGTGAAATTTCGGGATGGTAAAATTATTCTATTTCTGAAATACATTTACGCTAGAAAGAATAAAATAACAAAATTTTTAAAAAAGCACTTTTCATAATGCACTTAAAAGGGCAAAATAACTTTTCTGGGTCAGAAAGGACAATTTAAGAATTCCTGTAGTTTTCGAAAATTCCAAGAAAATGACACCACAAACAAAGAAACGTGCGGTTCCAGTCATTTCACCAAACTTTCCCCAATTAGAGAAAAATATGCAAGTTTCAACTCTCCAAGTTATGATTGAAAGCTTGATAATGGTAAGAAATTCTCTTCATGACCTGAGCCGCACTTTTCTTCGTTTGTGGTGTCATTTTCTTGGAATTTTCAAAGACTACAGGAATTCTTAAATTGTCCTTTCTGACCCAGAAAAGTTATTTTGTCCTTTAGAGTGCATTATGAAAAGTGCTTAGTACTTTTTTTTAAATTATGTTACTGATAAGTATTGGTGATGCTGAGTCATGCCAGTTCCATTAGCAGGGTGCAATATATAAGTACACTTAAACAGGCGCGCACACACATCCACACATACATATGTAAAGCTGGAATTAGTGCATTCAGATAGTTACACGTGTTCCTTACATACAATATGTATTGAAATAGTTATTGCAACCATTCAGTACATCTTGTTATCAGTAGCAAACGTAATTGCCTTTTTGATTTTTTGAAAAATTGGATGCTGTGAATCCTCAGTTATAGAGATTTTTTTTCGGTCTTTTAAACTGTAATAGAATTGGACTATAAAACTAAAGTATTTGTTAAATTTATTATAGCCTTTGAATTTTTCTTTAGTATTTACTTAACCAGAAAATCGCCCGTCAAGGTATGACGGGTGAAAATTGCTTCTATATTTGAACGAAGTCATTGCCTGTTTGGTGATATTTTTATAGTTGACACTAACCCTAACTCCAGTAGGTAGCGTTCATTGTTGACAATTTTTTCGTTACTTCATTCCCCTGAAACATAGAGTAAAGAAATTACATAGAGGGGCCTCGCTGTACTAGGAAATTGAAGCCGGAAATTGCACCGCTGTATCCTAAGATCCTTAGCTTCTTTCTAAGTATCCTGATACATCTTGATTCAAAACATCCCATTGCTGTGTCTCAATTGGTTGTAAATTTAAACTTAGATATTAATGCAAGTTTATGAAGCACGTTTTTGAAATTGCATTAAAACATAAATTAAAATGCAAACCAATCCGCTAGCCACTTGATTCGGTCTCTTTGCGAGATTGGTGAAAACTATTCTCGAGAAGTGATCATGTTATCATAACCCCGCTTATTAATGCACCGCATTATCCCATGATTCCGGCTTCAATTTCATCTAATTTTTATTATAGACGGGGCCTCTCTATGTATATTTCTTTATTCTATGCCCTGAAATGAGTCTTACCAGTAAAACAGTTAAGTTACCGGATAGAGTTCAGCCTTGTCACAATAAAGCTTTTCCCTGCATGTTAAACATTACCGAAAAATATTATCAAATTATCATGCCGTGGCGCGAGTTTTATTGTCGAAACATGCGGGTTACTCGATCATCGGTTATTATATATATGAGGATTCTATGAAAGAAGTTATTCATATTCACGAAATTAGTTGTATTTCCGTACACATGTGCAAACATTTTCTGCCTTTAGCTGGAAAACTTTATTTGCCTAGTTTGCTCCTCGTGTTTGCTCGAGTGTTCCATCGAAGCCCCTCCTACTGCACTCTTTCGGAATTCCAAGCACCCCGTACATTGATCCAAGGTCCATGGAAATTCGAGGGGGGAAAGAAATTTCTAATCGCCTTGATGGAATATATGGATGAGTGACTACCGTAAATTGTTGGGAAAGGGAGAAAAAAGTGAGGGAGGGGAAAATATCGAACTTGTGATGACGTATTCATTCATCTAGACTTTTAAGGGGGTGGCCTGGTTTCCTTTCTTTTGATTCTTTTTACCCATAATGCAAATCATTCATATCCGAAATGGACGTAATGGATGGGTGGGACTGCGTTAACATACGCCGATGATGTTGGCTTGCTGTTTGACATCTCTTTGCGTTGTACAATCAGGAGCTGCTGATGATTTTAATCACTAATTTATGTCATCAGGAGATTGTTGTGATGATAATGTGAGGTGATTCCCGTAATCGTGGAGTTGAATCGTGTGTTTTCATTTGTGTTTAAGATAGATGTTGCTGATAGAAGTGCACCTCCCTAACTAAATTAAGCCTAAAGTTTTTGATTAGGTTTTGAATTAAGGTAATACTTGTAACCAGCGTCGATGAAAAGTCATGCTAGCCAAAGTGAAAACAAGGTTCCCAGCCGTAGGAAGGGCGGAATTGGTGAAGTGTAAGCTTTTACGTTTTATGCAGGGGGGGGAAGGGGGCCTGTGACCAGGGGTACCCACAGGGGCATTATGTCTCCATCAAAATGGGGGGAGGGGATTTGAATTTTTTTTATGTATTTAAATGTATTTATTGATTTATTTTGAATTTAAATTATTTTATTTTATTTCATTCTGTTTTCTTATATTTCATTTATTTATATAGTTTGTGTGTGCGTGTAATTCCACGTCAGAACTTTTCTAATAAAATTATGATAATAAAAATAATTAAAAATAAATAAATAAAAAATATTTTTAAAAAATAAATAAAATAAAAAAAAGCTAAAAATAAAAAAAGGAAAGAGGGTTGAGAAAACTGGGGGAGGGGGGATTTGTGCCATTGAACTTGGGAGAGATGGGCACCCCTGCCTGTGACCAAACGGACTCTCCGTGGCTCTCGGCGGCCCTTTCGTAACCCACCTTTTTTTCTGTTTTTTGAGCTTGTTTTGTGTGAAGTAAAGGAAGTGCAGTAGAACCTCGTTGCTCCGGCCCCCGTTTATCCGGAATCCTGGATAATCCGGATCAACTTTGTAGCCATTAAATACGTTTTACTGTGATGAGTTTAAAAAAATTAAAGTCGAAGATGAGTGTAAATTTTCACAGTTCGCTTTTTTATTTTAATCTATTAAAGATGAAGCGTATGTATGAGAGTGTTTCATTCAAACGGCACTGTTATCTGAGTCTAAAGACATTGGACCTTGCCTTGTTTAGAGAAGTGATGTGAAAAAATATTTTTACGTTTTTTGAGACCTTTTTAACAATTCTGTGCAATTTTATAAAATTTGTTTGTTTTTGTCGTAATGTCGATAAGGCTGCTTAGGGGAGAGTGTTGCACCTTGGGACACTTTTCATATTTTAATTTTTATCGTCAATTATTTGAATACAATTCAAAATCTAAAAGTCACATTAAAATAACCCAACATATATCCATGCAATACGTTTTTTTTTTGAATTCAGACAGTTTGAAAATAAACTATTACCAGCCATTTAAAGTAAGAGTTCCGAGCTGTCCCCTGCTGTAAGAGTCCCTAAGTACAACATCGTGCTGTACCTTGGGACACATCCTGTTGTACTATGGGAAAGTCTTCATGATTCAGGAAACAGCTATATACTTGAACCAATTCAGCACCAAAAAACAAAAACAAAAAATTTTTTTTCATGGTAACGAATGAAATCATGAATAATGAATAATTCATTATGAATAATGAATTAGGAATTATTATCTAACAGTAAATGTGTTTAAAAGGCTACATAAGATTAGAACATTGTTCCATGTTCCTAAATATATCTTAATTATTAAGAATCATGCATATGTTGCACCTTGGAAGGTGTCCTAAGGTATAATATGTTTGGCTGTTCCAAGGTCACCACGTGGTTTAGGAAAAACCAATATGGTGGCTAATCTACATGAACTATCATTATTTTCTCACAACCAACACATTCAAAGTACTTCTCTTTTATAGCAAAATAAACTAAAGTTGATTACATAAAAAGTAGTCGAAAACTTTGTACTGCATAGTGAATAAAGTATGACAACGTATATAAAGTACAAATTCAGAATGAAAAAAGGTTAAAAAACCAGCAAACAGCTGTTTCGGCACTCTAAAATACAAGTGCCATCATCAGTGCAAATAAAAACGAAGACAGGTTCAACCCGACTAAAACACAGTCGAGGCGAACATTGGAAGAGACGAGTTGTAAAAGATATGAGAGCAGTATCGGAAACGATGACGTCAGGGTTACGTCAGAACTACAGAGGACAATTGCACTCAGGAGAAAAACGTCACGGACAAAAAATAAATCAAATAACAGACTTCCAAACATTAGGAAAAGGGGGGAGTGTGGAGGAGGGCAATTGTCCTCTGTAGTTCTGACGTAACCCTGACGTCATCGTTTCCGATACTGCTCTCATATCTTTTACAACTCGTCTCTTCCAATGTTCGCCTCGACTGTGTTTTAGTCGGGTTGAACCTGTCTTCGTTTTTATTTGCACTGATGATGGCACTTGTATTTTAGAGTGCCGAAACAGCTGTTTGCTGGTTTTTTAACCTTTTTTCATTCTGAATTTGTACTTTATATACGTTGTCATACTTTATTCACTAAAGTTGATTAGTTTTACAAATACAAAGACAGAAAATGAAATAAAAATGAAGAAAATATTTACTTTGGAGTCGTAAAAGTTTCTTTCTCTCACAAAATTGTTAATTTTACTCATTTGATACTGATTTTTTCTATGGCACCATTTAGTGGTGAAGGTTACTATTAGAGATTACAACAAACATGGCTGCTAAAAATAGATTCTTAGAAATTAGCAGCGTCTCAAAAGGTACAAACGTCCCAAGGTACAGCACTCTCCCCTATTTCAAGATTTGCTTTACTTGCTACTGATACTGCATGGTTTATTCGGATTATTAATCATCCAGACTGCCTTTGGTTGACTTTAAAATTGCATGACGCGGCCAAATGTAGCTTCAAATGGTGTTTAATCAGTTTCAAATAACTTCTGCAAAGACATCAACTTTACATCTTACAAAAACATCAACTTGACATCTTACAAAAACATCAACTTGACACCTTACAAAAACATCAACTTGACACCTTACAAAAACATCAACTTGACACCTTACAAAAACATCCACTTGACATCTTACAAAAACATCAACTTGACATCTTTCAAACACATCAGCTTGACATCTTACAAACACATCAACTTAACATCTTACAAACACATCAACTTGACATCTTACAAAAACATCAACTTGACATCTTACAAAAACATCAACTTGACATCTTACAAAAACATCAACTTGACATCTTACAAAAACATCAACTTGACATCTTACAAAAACATCAACTTGACATCTGACAAAAACATCCACTTGACATCTTACAAAAACATCCACTTGACATCTTACAAAAACATCCACTTGACATCTTACAAAAACATCCACTTGACATCTTACAAAAACATCCACTTGACATCTTGCAAAAACATCCACTTGACATCTTGCAAAAACATCCACTTGACATCTTACAAAAACATCAACTTGACATCTTTTTCACTTTTGAGGTAGCTCGTGCAACGCAGCAAGTAATTAAATAAATATCGGAAAGTGACTGGAATCAGAAGCTGAAAACGTTTTATGCAAACAAAAAGGGGATATCGGTAGCACAGAATATCGTGTTTTCCATATCAATAATCCATCTCTACCTTGTCAGAAACAATATTTTTAACAGTTGACTCAGCGGAGGAATATGTAATCTTCTTTACTAATAATAAAGCTGAAAGTCTCTCTGTCTGGATGTCTGGATGTCTGGATGTCTGTGACACGCATAGCGCCTAGACCGTTCGGCCGATTTTCATGAAATTTGGAACAAAGTTAGTTTGTAGCATGGGGGTGTGCACCTCGAAGCGATTTTTCGAAAATTCGATGTGGTTCTTTTTTTATTCCAATTTTAAGAAAAAAAAACTATCATAAATTACGAAATTATCATAACGTGGAACCGTAACATGGGCACAAGCCAATTGGCGAGATACGAAATTATCATAACGTGGAACTGTAACGTCGGTACAAGCCAATTGGCGAGAAAATTCACCATACATTATTTGTAAATATACAGGCAAACCAAAAGACCTTTAATTTTTCTATTACGGGAGACGCCGTGCGGGTGCCACTAGTCTCTAATAAATTGATATTTTCTGTTTTGCAATTACATTTTTTCGTGCAGAATTACCAAGAAACCGTTCTGCATTGGAAGAAAAGGGCTTGATGACTGAAAACTTCTTTAGTGACTGGAATCCTAAATTGAAAATGAACTAAAAAGTAATCCTGTACACCGTTAAATATTCAGGAAACTTTTATGGTAAATATTACTGTAAAATGGAGTGTTTACAGTATAGAAAAAAATTACAATAAATTGTACCTAGGAAAATAAACCATTGCAGCGCCAATTGATCCACCACGTAACTTACATTGTGAGGCAAATAACACAATATTTCCCCTCACTCGACGTGTACCAACTGGTATGGTGGGCAGCAAAGCCGTCTGCCAATCCGAAGGTCCCGAGAGCGAGCCTGCAGCTTGCATTTTGCATTTTTTAACTCTCGTTTATTCTATCGTAATAATTTACAGCAAAATAGAATTTTACAATAAAAGTTACTGGCAACATGGATGCCAGTAACTTTTACTGTGAAATTTCAGGATTTTTTTTAACAGTGTAACCAAACGTGCGTGTGCAATATTCTGGTATATTTTGATGATTATATTAGTAAAAGTTTTGTGTTTTTTTATGCTTTTATTAAACTAGTTGGCCATTTGATGCAAGCTGTCCATCATATACACAGTCGGGTCCCGATAACTCAAAGCTTATAAATTCGAATATTTCTTTATCTCGAAGTTTTCCTTGGATCCCAAACTCATGATACTGTTAAGGAAACTTCCCATAACTCGAAATACCAATAACTCGAGAGGTTTAGCCGGTCCCTTGGGACTTCGAATTATTGAGAGTTGACTGTAGTTGATAATTGAATGGTTAACAGTCCATGGTTCATGACTAAAATTAGGTGACAGTTGAATTATTTTACACCATAAATTCTTTTTTCGTTACTAATTTATTGTTTTCGTTCTTATGTTTCTCATAACGATCTAAGTGCTTTCCCATGTTTCATCTTATTTTTCAATGTTTCTATTGGCTAAACTACGGCAATCAGAGTAAAAAGTTGTCATAGCACGTGAATTAACACGTTGGAAACATTTTTATTCGGCGAAACTGATCATTAGAAAACAATAAATCATTCGTCCTCACGAGCATTCCCACGTGACGGCCACAAATAGAAATGGCGCAACCTGTGAAAGTCTGTCTGTCTGAATCCGACCCTCCTCAAAAATGCAAGAAACATTTTTTTCTGTCTCTCGCTCTGACAGTCAAGGAAAGTTCATCCACTGACAACAATTCATTACCCCTAAATGTTGAAAAACATCGATTGTTGGGGCTTCACTCATCAATCAGTGTTTTTTTGCTCTGGCTATGGACTTAGCTGTTGTGTAACTATCCTTCAGGTGGGCGTTTGGGGCGTGGCTTAGCTGCATTCATCACCACGGTGATGAGAAATGTTTGTTGCACTGCATGAGACGTTTCAGAGACAGTGTAGAAGGCTCCCGCTTATATATATATATATATATATATATATATATATATATATATATATATATATATATATATATATATATATATATATATATATATATATATATATATATATATATATATATATATATATATATATAAAGAAACACTATCATATTTTGTATTTATAATCTGGACAAGTAAACCAAAATGAACTTCACTAAAAATGAACTTCACTACCCAGTTCAAATAGGCGCCACAGGCTGCTCTATGATACTGGTAGACAACACATTTGATAGCAATATAATGATTGAACAAGAACGAAAAATTCTTTTAAAAGAAGGAAAAAATAAAAAAATCCCAAAATACCCTGGGGCCTCATCAGGGGGTACTCCCAGATGAGGCTCCAGGGTATTTTGGGATTTTTTCATTTTTTCCTTCTTTTAAAAGAATTTTTCGTTCTTGCTCAATCATTATATTGCTATCATTTATATATATATATATATATATATATATATATATTCATTTTTTTAAACTTTTCACCTCATAGTTTAACTTGGTATTCTTCGGTCCACTTTCATGTCCAGGAGTGACGTAATAAAGCTTGGGCTCTATAACGCGTCAGATAAAACAGGTTTTACTTTACTTTTGGTTTTTAGTAATGCAAAAGTTAAAAAAAAAAAAAAAAGTTGAAAACAACTATATATAATTTTTAATATGATTTAAGGAAAGGCCACCAGCAGTTGACAATGTACTTGTAAAACAAGAAATACCGACGCAAAATTGCAGATTACAGCAGACACGTGTTTCAGGGTTGTGAAAATTATTCAACTTTAGTGTTCTTGTAATTGACCTTTATAAAGAAGAAATAAATTAACAGGAGAAATACTATTCTTAGCTCAAGTGCCAAATCTTCAGCTAAGAATAAGCTGAAAGGCAAGCATTGCACATTTAAGCATCATTTTGTAGTGTTATAATTTTTGGACAATTTTATAACTTGGCTATTTTTTAATTTTTGCTTCATAAGTGTCAGCTACTAGAAAAAGAGTCAGCAACTGATCATTTTACCTTAACTGCTCAAATGATGGACACTAGCATGTTTTGATGATCACGAAGCTTTCTTCCTTAAAAGTCGTATGCATGCTCAGTGCTTGAATAAGAAAAGATGCCAAATGAACGATTCTTCCATAAAAGCCATACGCATGCTCTGTACTTGAAGGAAAGAGGCCAAATGAACGATAGTTCCAAAATAAACAATGCCTCTATTGCGTAGCCAGAGGAAGAAGAGTAACACCGAAATGTGCCCTTTCCCCCAGTTTCGCTGACACGATAACCCCCCCCCCTCTCCTGATTTTCAGTTTTAATCATACCTTTTGATACACGGAAGGGGGGGGGGATATTAAATGTCGGCGAAACTAGGGATAAAACTACCGAAAACCATAGGAAAAAAATCTCAAAGTTTTGTGAGGACAACAATGAGGGAACTATATTGTTCATATATCATATTGTTCATTCTTCATACATACGATATATACACATATACAGTGTATGAACAATATCAATACATCCATATTTAAGGTATTATCATAACCATAATTAAAATTTAATATATGCATGACTGTTCGGGTAACTATTAGTTTCAATGCGTCACTTATTTCACTTATTTCTAAACAAAGCCATAGTCACGTAAGTTCATTACAGTAGTTAACTTTCATCACGCAAAATCCTTTTTTCGTGCAATTTGAATCCTCTAATTAACTGACTCTCATGTTCTCCGCTCTGTTATTAGTGGGGCACTCCGTAATTAGGGAGGCAAAATCGGAACCGAAAATAACTTTCAATTTAGCAAATGCAAAAGCGCGGGAGTTCTTCGTGAAATATCATTTCACGAGCTGCTGAGTTTGCAAAATATTGACCTTTAGAACGCAGCAGCGCACTTCACTTCCGTTCGGACCGTTTTCGTTTTATGACAGCCTTTTATCGCCGTTGCCATACAATTATCCTGATGGGGAATAATAAAATTTAATTAACATTAGATGATTGTATTATGCAAATTCGGAATATTAGTTTCAGTGACAATGGGAAAAATCGCAGTGCATTCGAAACCTTGTTGTTGTAGTTACAGGACAGCATTTTTCCCGTTGAAGATTTATCGAAGTTGTCGTTTTTCGTGAGCGATATCATTTCTCTTTGAGTCGCGGCCCGATTCAATCTTATTTTTGAAAATATGTTGTTTGATACTGTTTTAATAGAAACTAAATACAAAAAAAAAAAAAAAAAAAAAAAAAGAAAAGAAAATAAATTTGAATTCTGAAATTTTGAATTCAAATTATGTTTTTCGCAATCACGAACTGCGACAGAAACGTACTCATTGGAGTTATTGTTTCTATAGAAACGACTCCTGTCCTCCCAAGACAGCCACTTCTCCTGGGCGGTTGGTTACGTGTGCATAGTTGTGTGTGTATGCACGTAGGCGTGTGTGAGTGTATGTGTGTGCAGGGCCCGATCAAGCCAAAGTGGTGTCCAGGTCCAGGTAAAATTTGGTGCCCCTCTTGCAAGATAATCGGTACATTTCCGAAGTTATAGTTCCAAAAAAAAAGTGCAAAAAGAACAAAATTTACCCTATTTTTGTGCCCCAAAAATTGTGGTGCCCAGGTCTATGGACCCGCTGGACTATGCATTAATCAGGCCCTGTGTGTGTGAAGTCTTGTGTGTGTGAAGTCTTGTGTGTGTATGTGTGTGAGTGCGTGAGCGTGCGTGTGTGTAGGACATGGATACCTCCGACCAGAAAAAGCGGATAACTCGGGACCGGAGGAGCCGCGCCTGCAGAGGCCGGTGGGCGGTGGTGCTGCAGAAGCCTCTGGTTCAAGCTGAAAAAGGAACCGGACGCCAAAGACGGTCAAGTGAGGACAATAAGCAATCGTGATTGCTCAAAAAAAAAAAAAAAAAAAAAACATAGTTTGAACGGGCTGTTATTGTAGTGTGGCAAGAAGCCTCTCTAAGGGCATGGGGGGGGGGAGGGGAGGGCAACTTATCAAAGGTAATACTTATACTATCTCGCTGTGAGGACTCTCAGAGATAACAAACTTTTTCCCTGAATTCATTTTTTTCTTTTTTTAAACTATAATCCCCACATTAAAAATAGTTTGGTTTGGGCCTACTTCAAAGAACACTATTTTCTAAAAGCAGCACAACATTTTATTAAATACTAGTGGTACCTGCACGGCTTTGCCCGTAATAGAAAATTAAAAGGTCTTTTGGTTCGCCTGTATATTTACATATAATGTATGGTGAATTTTCTCGCCAATTGGCTTGGTTACGGTTTCACGTAATGATAATTTCGTCTTTTTCTCGTCCATCTTATGAGAATTTTGTTCTTAAAATTGGAATAGAAAAAGAAGAAAATCGAATTTTCGAAAAATCGCTTTCAGGTGCACACTCCCATGCTACAAACTAACTTTGTGCCAAATTTCATGAAAATCGGCGGAACGGTCTAGGCGCTATGCGCGTCACAGAGATCCTGACAGACTTTCAGCTTTATTATTAGTAAAGATAATCATATTAACTGAGGAGCAGTATAAAAATTGAAAGTGTGTACGTTCTACAAATAATTTTTTTTTAAATCTAAAATTTGTACAACAAGTTCCTCTACGTACTTTCGTCTCTTTAAAAAATATTTGTATTCAGAAGTTTTTTCTACGGCGAAAGGCAAGAAATAAAAAAGGCTTGTGCAGTGGCACCTAGTACGTTAGGTAAATTTGTGCTTATGTTGCTTAAAACGGTTAACAATGTGTCGAAAAATAAGATCTTAGAAAAAGTTCTATAAAACGTTGACCCAATAAACTTTCTCCACTAACTTTTGTAATAGCCAAGTTTTATAGAAAAGCCATAGGAACAACTTACTGAAAAAAGAAATTAATTTGTGAAATTTTATAAACTGTTTAAAAAATCTTTCAAAACTCTAACTTTTATTGAATTGTAACACATATTTCTTTTCGGAGTTACGCTAGAAGTCCTCCTTGACAATTTTTTGTTAGCCAAAAAAGGGTTAGTTTTGATTACTTTGAACTCAAAACTCAGAGTACTGATAGGTCAAATTTCTTACTTTAACTCAAAAATCAGGCATTTCTGCATGTTGGTACGGAGTCCTTCAAAGGAAGGGAACCCCTTGTTTCCGCCGTTTGTTACGTAGGTTTCTGTACAATATCTGATGTACAGAAGAACTCTAGTTATTTAAACTCTGACTATCCGAATCACTGATTCACCGAACCGCTTTCAGAAAAAAAAAGAAGAAAAACTACATATTAAATTATTCGCATTTTCAGAGCTCGAAAACGCTACCTTGCGGTGATTAACACTACTACCGAAAAAGGTAAAACATTCCATTCGACGTGTTTTCTTTGGGGTAAATTACAGGCTTCAGACAGTTCATGGTGTAATGTAATTTCAGAAGAATAGAAAAGAAAGCTTCCCACAAACACGATGAAAAATTACTGTCATTCACTAAGCGTCAAAGCAAGTTATAAGTTACGGCATTTGCCGCCATTTTACAGTACCTGCAGCGCCCCCTATAGTTTATTGGAGTTTCGAATTGTCTTTCTTTGAACTAATTAGAAACTATTTTTCACCAAAAATAGATTTTCCCCCCACTTTGAACATACCTACATTAATTAATTTCAACGCACCCTTTTTTCAGAGAAAATCCAATTATCCGAACTTTCGATTTCCCAAATAGGGTCCGATCCCAATGACTCGAATAACCGGAGCTCGACTAATTAAAAATGACTCAATATGGCTGCCGCCGAAGATCGGCATGATTTTTTCCCAATTCCTTGCGCCATCTGCCGGTGAGGTTACGCAACGCTCTGGCGAATAAAAATGGCGTCTTTGAATAATTGACGTCGGTGAATGGATTTGGGACAGGCACGCTTTTCACTGTGGACATTAAAGATGCACGATGGAAGAGTAATAAAAGCTGTTTGGTTGGTAAGGAAAGACCACGCGACCTATTTCATTCGTTATTGACATTCGACGGCTGCCAGGTTCCATTAGAACGCTTTGGTGTGCTGTTCTGTTGGAATGCCATTGTGGTTTGCAAACAAATACACTACGGTATAATCAAGTTTTAACTTTGAAATTGATTTTTCGTAACCATTTTCAGTGTATGACACTGGCGATTTTGTGCCTCGCATTATTTTATTTCTAATCCCCGCCTGGAGTTCCAAGATAGGCTAGATTATTACTGAACTTGTTCCTCACTCGCGGTACCCACACGGCTTTGCTGGTAGTAGAAAATTAAAAGGTCAATTGGTTCGTCTGTATATTTAGAAATAATGGACAATGAATTTCTCGCCAATTTGCTATGTTCATTTGCTCGTCCATATTATGGTAATTTGTTCGTCCATGTTATGGTAATTTGCTCGTCTATGTTATGGTAATTACCTCGTCCATGTTATGGTAATTTGCTCGTCCATGTTATGGTAATTACCTCGTTCATGTTATGGTAATTTGCTCGTCCATGTTATGGTAATTTGCTCGTCCATGTTATGGTAATTACCTCGTCCATGTTATGGTAATTCGCTCGGGAAAATGGGTTTAAAATTGGAATAGAAAAAGAACAAAATCGAGTTCTCGAAAAATTGCTCCAGGGAGCTCACCCCTATGCTACGAACTCATTTTGAGCCGGATTTCATGAAAATTGGTCCAACGGTCTAGGCGCTACGCTCGTGACAGACAGAGATCCAGACATACAGACTTGCAGCTTTATTGTTAGCGAAGAAGATAAAGATACCCGTCTGAGTTTCGTTCTAATAAAAGTAGATATCCTGCATGATTATTGAATTTGAATTTTTGGGAGGATGAAAGTTCTATATTTGGCGAATGGAACTCCAAACTTCGCCGAATGGAACTTAAAATTTTGCCGAATAGGAACTTCAAATTACCGAAGGATGATAATTTTGCCCAACCGTCTGACAGAAATTCCCGAATGAGGAAATTTTTGAAAGGTCACAACGACCTGTGAGGTAATGTACCATAGGTAATGTACCCATTTTTATTAAAAAATTGAATTTTTAGCCATTCTTATACTTATAAGTATATTACAAGCTGATTTAATTTGCTGCTAATATTCTGAAATTCAAAATAAACATGCAATGAAAGCGTTTGCATTTTGTTTAAAATATTTTTTTAATGACGCCATCCCCTCCCTATTCATTCCCCCTAGCTGAAATTGCAAATAAATAAATAAATAAATAAATAAATAAATAAATAAAATAATAAATAAAAAAATAAAATAAGTAAGTAAATAAACATTGTTTCTATCTATTTATTTCTCTCAAAGTAAATGAAGAAAATCGATCCTTTTCTGAAAAAGATGCGGACTTACAGGGGTTAAACGAAAAAAGAATTGAGACATTTACTGCTGTAATCACTTACTGTATAAAACAGAAAAAAATAATCAAAACATTCCATTTGCGCTGTTGTTTGTTTATTTTTAACGGTGATTGTGTAGTGGATTCTTGTTATTTGAGGACTTAGTTGATTCCACGAGACTGACAACTCTTATTTTGTTGCAGAATTCTTGAGTGAGTTATGATGATGATAATCGGGTGGAGAGCCATCATATAAAGGCAACTACGCATTTACAGTGGAAGTTTCTCCTAGGAATTGCATTTACCCGACAGTATCCGTTTCAAATACATATTTAAAAGTTCTTCAACACACGGCATGATCGTGAGATATGGAAGCTGACGATTTACTGTACCTTGAAAATCCGCCGACATGAACCAAGCTTGAACCTGCGACTGTAGGCGAAAGACTGCTTTGTCTCACCACTACGCTACACTGCCGGCGAAATTAGGTAAAAGAGTATTTTTTGTCTCTTATTATTGATTATGTTGCTTTTCCTAAATTTTATTGATGATAATTTAAGGTAGTGAGAAGCAAAGGGATGTAAGTGGACAATTCAAGTTTTGAGTAAAACGCATTTAAAAATGACATCCTAGGTAGGCTTTCATTAATTTTTTTCTAAATCATATTGTACAGCAGCACCTACCAGGGCTACTAGTACTATCTCTTGCCCCAAGACAGAGGAGAGGTTCCCGTACTATATGTACTGGTTATCTCCAAATTTTGAATTTTGCCACTTACATCTATTTGCTTGTCACTGCCTCATTTGATACCTTTTCACCTTTATAAAATCAGTTTTTATATACGGAAGAAAATTCAGAATGTTTTTGGGCGATGGGGGCGATCGCCCCACCCTTGAGGAACTAAATGCAAGTGGAGGTCATCTTTGAACGAATGAGGTTCAAAACTCTCGCCAGGGCCGATCCTAGCAGGTGTGCAGAGTGTGCACAGCACAAGAGTGGCCAAAGCAAGGGGCGGCCGCAGGCCGCATCATATCGTACTTTTAATCAAGCAAAATTCCTCAAGAATTTCTCAAGATAACATAATAAGTCGAATAATTATGCAGAATTTTAAATGTTCAATTATCAAAGTGCCAATTTTCCAACAGCATAGCATAATGAGAAAAATGGAATGTTAGAGCACATTGTGTTGCTCCATTATCCATTAACATCAACTCTTTACTCACATGCTTCATTTGGTTGCAAAATTTGTGACAGAACTGGTAATCAGGCATGGATACAAGGGAGGGGCTCTAATGCTAATCACCAGTCTCCCAAGCTGTTATTGACTCTTAACAATGAAGACATATTTTATGTTAAAAAAAACTATGCTGATAGAATACTCTCGCAAGTATTTCAAACAACAAATTCTGTGTTCAGCAGTCGTGGATGCGTGGAGACTGGAGAGTTGCGACTCTCCTGAGAGTCAATCATGTATAATTAACGAACTAAAATTTTTAATTTCCCCCCTTACAGCAATTTTTTTCTAATTAAAATCACGAATGAACTGCCCGGTTTCAGATCAGGTAGGAGGACAGGGCCCTTGCCCCAGATTACAAATTTTAAGTGTAGCTCCAAAACGAAGATCCAAAAGGATGCCTTGACAAGACTAACGAAGGCTTCAAACTGCGTTTTTAGGACTTTAATTCCGTAAAATTTTGCTGGTTGAACCACCGATTTTAAGGATCCAATTAAGTCTCTTATTCACCCTTTCTACCTTAATGTAATCAAACATAGCCTAAAAATGGTGACCTAAAAATGTCTTTTTTGGGAACAGCCCTTCCTAACGTCATCAAAAATTGCACAATGGTATTTTTCGAATTTCTTTTTTGAAAATTTTACTGTAGAGGACCCTGAAATTCATTCCCTAAGATTACTACCAAAGATGATCTGAATTAGCGTCTCTAAAGAGGCCCCCAATCCTACCCCCTCTCGCTTAACGTGTTCAAAATCAAACTAAAATTGAGTTTTTCAATCATCAGTTTCGAAGAACTTTGGGGAAAATACCGCAGATCCCCCCTTTCTCCAACGTAATCACTATAGCTCAAACTTTCGTTTTTAGGTGGTTCCGTGAAGCCACCAAACCCTTCCTGCCTAAACTAGCCTGAAATTGACTTCAGTTTCAAAAAACAGTTCTTGAGGGCACACTGAATCCCCAACCGCTCTTTGTCCCATCGTTATCAAACAATGCCTAAAATACGATTTTGGGACTTCCATTTCTAAAACATTCTGGATGGCTTACATAAATTTTCACGGCGCTAGTACATCTGGCATTCCCCATCAATCGGAGACACGTCTTTAGTTGTATTTTTCAGATATTAATATCGAAAAATATTCAGAAAGATCCGCTGAAGCTTCTCGGTTTCCTTAACGTCACCAAAGATAGCACAAAACTGCGCTTTTTAGAGCCCCAAAATCCTTCCTTCACAAAAATAGTCTAAAATTGATTTTAATTCCGAAAAATATTTCTCTCAGTTCGGAATATTTCCCCGTTTCCCCTATCGTGTTCAAATCTAGCGAAAAATGTGTTTTTAAAACAATAATGTCAATAAATTACCAGAGGAAAGATGCCAGACCCCCTACCGTCACCAAAGACCGCCTAAATATGAGTTTTAAACTTCAATTTTGAAAATTTTTGGCAGGAGACGACCAAATCTCCCTCCCTCCAGCAACGTCAACAAAGATAACCCAAAATTGCTTGTTTAAAACTTCCGTTTCAGAAAATTTTCCGGAAGAGCGCCGATCTTTTCTAAACTAAGGTTACAAAAAATAGCTGCAATTTAACATCAATTTTGAAAGAGTTTTAGGAGAGAACTCCAACAGTACTTTTCCCTCAAGTCTCGAAAAATCTCCTAAAATTGCAATTTTTGACGTCAATATTGAAAATTTCTCCATGGACCTTGAACGTTCCCGACCCTTTTGTCCTTGCAACTTGCAACCAAACACAACCAAAGATTAATTACAGCTATTTTTCATACGCCAATTTCGAATATTTTCTGAGGGCGATCCCCCCCTCCCCCCGTCTCTCCCTCCTCCGTCTTTCCTCTGATGTCACCAAAGACAGGCTATAAAATGCGTTTTTACGATTAGTAAATTTTTTGTACCTATTACTTTCTTCAAAGATATAAATTGTACCTAAGGAGCTTTTTCAAACTTTTTACATAAATTCACCCTTCTTGTTTTTATTTTTTAAATTAGAACTTGATACAGAAATTTGAAGAAAGATTTATACGAGCGTTATAGTTAAAACATGCAAATTGCTCTTCAGGGGCGGCACATTAGGTCTTTGCACACGGGCGGCCGACACCCTAGGATCGGCCCTGACTCTCGCACGGAA
Source organism: Uloborus diversus (assembly GCF_026930045.1). Classification (NCBI taxonomy): domain Eukaryota; kingdom Metazoa; phylum Arthropoda; class Arachnida; order Araneae; family Uloboridae; genus Uloborus; species Uloborus diversus. Next base: position 12,632,317 of record NC_072739.1, read on the forward strand.
ACTTTTCGAAACTCAAGTTTTAAAAAAGCTACTTTAGAAGATCTTTGGGGATATCTTGAGGAAGAATGGGTTGGTAGCCTTCTCCCGGATGTTTTGCATAATTTAAGTTATAAAGTACCGATTTTAGACCATTTTGCGTAGTGTTACCAGAGGGGATGAGGTTCAGGAAATTTTTGTAACTGATGTTTTGAAAAAAAAAAAAAAAAAAACAATTTTAGACGACTTTCATGATGTTGAGGAAAGAGGGGTTCGAAATATTCTCCTGGAGATAATAAGATATTGAAGTTATAAAAACGGCAATTTTAGAATACCTTTGATAACGTAAAAGGAAAAGAACAGATCCGGGAGCCGCTTACCTCCATCTTTTACACTAAATCTCTAAATTTTAGTTGCTTCAAATAAAAATGATGTTGCACCCCCCTCCCATGCATGTGTAAATTAGATACGTAGTAAGAGGTACGTAAAAAAAGTCAATCGCCCCTCCTTGGGAAATTTTTGGATCTAGCCTTGTTTGACATCAAGCTTAACTGACTGCCGAAGGGACATAGATCTTTTCTAGTCGTGAAGCAAAAAAAAAAAAAAAAATGTCAATGTTTCTTTTTTTGTACCTAAACGGTGTAAATTGTGTAAAATTTTTTGAAAACTCTATGCGTGCTATGTTATTTTCTGTGGTTAATACATAATATGCATGCAGAAATTTGTCTACATCATTTTCGGTTGTCTACCTTCTATATTTCATTTTTCGAATTTATTTCGAAAACGGAGGAATTGAACTACTAATTCTATCCTCATATACATAATTTATAGCAAATTAACTGATCGAGTAACGCTCTGACGTCATCAACAATTAAACTCGCGCCTTAGCATGATAATTTGAGCACATTTTTTGGTAATGTTTGACATGCAGGGAAAAGCTTTATTTTGACAAGGCTGAACTGGATCCGGTAACTTAACTGTTTTACTGGTAAGACTCATTTTAGGAGAATGAAGAAACGAAAAAGGGGTCAACAATGAACGCTATCTACTGGAGTTTAGGATCAATCTACTGGATTTAGGATTAAAATGTCAACTGTCAAAATATCACCAAACAGGCAATAGCTTCGTTCAAATGTAGAAGCAATTTTCACCCGCCATATACGAACGAGCGATTTTCTAGTTTAAAACTTTTTCTTAAAACAATAAAAAGCTTATTTCTTCACACATTTTATGATCGTAGATTTATTAATAAACGAAGACACCGGTGTAATGTTTGTGATACATTTTGTAGCTACGGTTATAGCAATGAAATATGTTCCTTCCTGTGATTTTAAATTTTCTATGGATGCTTTCACTTCAAAATAAACATTGGTTTCACTTTAAAGAATATATTTATTAATGATTACTTTAATTATTATTTATTAGCTGTCAATTGTCAATTTTAAGTATGACACATCGAAATTTTTCTTACAGATTCTTCCGGGAGATAGCCAAAAAACTACGAATTTTGTATCCTTCAAAAATGTTATTTCATTTATAAATGTATTGTGATGCCATTTTGTTCTGAGAAAATATGATCCATAATTTTAGATTATTAAAGTACTGATTCATATCTTCAGTGATGGTTCTGGGTTTAGTTATACAATAGTAGCTCCTCTAAGTAGCAAAGTTTCATTAGCATTCTGTATTCAACTGTTACTTTTTATTTTTTAATACCACCAATCAAAAAAATGAAGTATAAGTAGAATTTAAGACAATGAATAAATAAATAAATGGAATCTAATTAATCTGACTATACCGCAGTTTTCTTAGTTTTTTCTTCTGACTACACATTCTTCTGCTTAGGATATTTTTACATAAAACAGCACCTGTGTTTACTAAAAGAGATTTAAGAGAACTTCTCCAATCTGATTTTTTAAAATATATATTCAATGTTAAAGAAAAAGGGATTGGGCTTCGAAATTCGTCACTTTTCAATCTAGAGTTAAGTGGAAAGCTTTTCCCACAAATGAAGAAAAAGATTTATGCAAAAAGTAAAAGTAATTGTTGTTTGTGTTCGTATGCTCATCGCATGGGGTATATGTAAACATGGGATGAACGGAAACAAACTGCATAATCACAGTTGTTGGGATTTCAAAACTAAAGTAATGGTAAGTAACGGCTCGCAATCAAGGAAGGACATTCAGAGAGTTCAATGTGTTTCTAACTGCTGTGTAAATGACACCAATGTTTTTAAGATGGTTCTCTAAAAAAAGTTGTTCATCAAAGTTTAGTGATAACTCTCTGAATGTCCTTCCTTGATTGCCGAGCTGTTACTTACCATTACTTTAGTTTTGAAATCCCAACAACTGTGATTATGCAGTTTGTTTCCGTTCATTGTTACTTGGAAAGAACTTTAAGTTTCAAAGGATGCCTTTGAGTACTCTGACGAGATTCGTATGGATTCGGTGTCTGTAGATCACTTTAATTCAGCATGTTGACTGTAGTTGCTTGTAGTCTGCATGGTAGCTACACCCTGCCGTCTTTAGACATGCTTTTAGAAAATAAAATCACAACCAATCAAAATCAGGACTGAAGATCGTTTTCAGATGATTCGCTCAAAAAGACTACTGCCATGATGACCCCAGCTCCTCCCAAGGTCGTTCCCACAACTGAACCCACCACGACGACGACAGAAATGACAACAACGACAACGGAACTGGCGACAACAACATTGGAGCCAACCACCACTGAGGAACCAACAACTGAAGAACCGACCACCACGGAAATGCCCACGACAACAGAAATGACTCCCACAACTACTCAGATGACGACAACCACGGTGGCTACCACAACCACGACGAAGGCCACGACCACGATGAAGCCCACAACTACCACTACTGCACCTACAACTACGACTACCCAAACGACTACAACGACTACTAGAAGAACAACCACCACGCGTCCAACTACTACAACCTTGCCTCCGACAACAACTCCGGATCCTTCAGGTATTGTTGTTACAAGGCTTGAGAGAAAGAACAGTGGAAATTTTCAATTTCAAAAGATTTTTCATGCTGCAATAAAAATACAAAACATATTTTTACAGCAACACTTACATTAGTAGAATATTCAGCTTGAAGGAAATCTAACTTAAGGATTCAAAGAGAGGTTGGGTGAGATGAGTTCTTAAGGTTTTCTCTAACACTTCCAAATTTTCAACTCTTTCCAAATTCCATCGGTAAAAGTTAAACTTGTGTAACTATTCCAGAAAGATAGCTCATTGGCACTAAATATTCCATGATTAGAAATTAGGCTGGCATAATTGTTTTAGAAGGTTTTCTCATTGGCGCTCATTTATTCCATTATTACAAAATACGATGGGATTATCATTCCAGAAGTCTAGCTCATTTTGCTCGTTTATTCCATCATTAAGAATTACACTGGCAAAACTATGAGAGAAAATGATTTATCGGTTGTGGTATGACATAAGAGGGAATTGGCAACTCTTCGCTGTTTAACGAGTAAGTACCTCTGGGCTGGAAAATTAAATGAATCAGTTAACCAACGTTTTGATGCACAAAAATTGCAAATTACTGCAGACACGTATTTCGTTCTTATAAGAAAACACCTTTTTCAATGCAAAGAAGTGTGAGCTTTTGGATATAAAGTCATCCGAGGAAAGCATCTTTCCTCGGATGGCTTTTCATCCAAAAGTTTATCAACGTCATATTGATGAAGGGCTTCCTTCTAACCTCGAAATATGCGCATGCAATATCTTTGGCAATTTGTGTTTCTACAGCATGAGTTGCTTCAGAACAAAGAAAAATACCATCCTTCATAGAATGGAATGCATACAAAAAATAATCTCAGATTTTAAGAAATCTCAAAGAGAATCTTTCAGAATTCTCTCTCCTATCGAGTTAGAATCTAAGCTTATTAAATCAACGTGGGTACTTTTCCTGTACCACAATACTACTTTCTAACTTAGTTTACCAGTTATCGAAAAAGGTCGGAGTAGCTATATTTGCTATATCCCTCCCCTCCATTTGGTGCAGTCAGCAATGCCAAGTTAAATTTCCTGACACCCTTCCGTTTTTTTCTGATCGGTTCTATGCTGATGGAAAAAAATCCTATTTTTTTGGAATTAAGTTGCAATTGATGTTCAGTTTTAACTTCACAGATCTACAACTGCCACCAACTCGAGGTTTGGGATACTATCAGTTTCGAAGAATTCAGGCGACATTAAGTATTTCAAGAAATGTTTTGACGCTGGATTTTAATCGGATAGCTTATCCAGCCTGGTTTAGTCTGCCAATCCTTAGAACTGGCGACCGAATGTCTGGCAATATTCGCAGACCTGATTACTAAATAGGCCAACTAGGTTGTGATCTAGGGCCTCCAGATGACTGAAATGAGTTTAGTCTCTATGGCTAAAACTGTTTTAGCTAATGGCTAAAGTTATCAAGTTTGAATACAGGGGCCCCCAAAAACGTATTTGGCTTATGGCACCTCGATATCTTAATCGGACCCTGAATATTTAAACTCGCCCTAAAACATCCCTCTTCCCCAGATAGCAGTGGCGTACCTAGCATGGGTGACACCCGGTGCTGTAATTTTGGGTATCACCTCCCCCCCCCCTTACAGACGCAAAAGAGACAATAATAAAATTTTATGCAAACATGAAATTCATGCAATTTTCAGAAACAACTACATTGGTGCTATGACGAAATTTTTAGTCGGCTAATATACAAGAAAACAGTGAAAATGGAGGATCTGGGGAGTTTTTCCGCGGAAGATTTTCAAATTTGTAGTCTTAAAAATACATTTTAGCTTCATATTTTTCAAAAACTTCCAATTCCACTTAGGGTGTCATCTACCAGACGGGTGACACCCGGGGCGGGCAACCTCCCTCGACCCCCCCCCCACGTAGTTACGCCACTGCAGATAGGTACAGTGTTTCCTGATACCTTTCTACCTGTGCTATATAATCAGTAAATTTCTTCCAGATACCAGATACGCTGCAACGTCCACCTTCCACCTCTCGGACCTGCTGGCTGCGGGGACGCCCGTGTACAGCGACGGGCCGGTCCATTCCTCGGAGGAAGGGCCAGAGGGCTTCGGTACTTCGGCAGACTTCGGAGACAACGAGGCGAAGCCCGAGCGCTCCTGCCTCAAGATCGGAGAACTGACGAAAGGTGGCCGAATGAGCAAGAAAGCCGTCGAGGAGCAGAACAAGTGCTGGAGGAACCCGGCCAACTGTAAACTGGGATTTTCAGCAAGCATCTTCGGGCAACTCATTTTCAACAGGAAAGACGAAGGCAGACGATATCTGTACAGTACCGGTTAGTATCGTGTCGTGTAGTACATGTTGCGGATTTCTTCAGAGTAGAAATTTAGTTAAAGCAGATGTCGGACCTTATACTGTCCACCTAGGAGAAGTTGAGCTATGGCATAAAGCAAGTCCATTTCTTTCAAGGGAGAGCAATCAGTAAGAAGAGGAATTGTTAGGCGCAGAGTTGGGCTACCATTGCAACCCTTTTATTGGCGAGAAAATCCTGTACCGCTTGCTACTTCTTACTTGAATAGTAATACTGTTCGCCAAATGGGCAATTACACCGCCAACTAAATCCATAAGTTCTTAAGCCGTTTTTCCTCACACCTATTTCAACTAATGGAATCGTTGAATCAGTCGGCTCAACTTGCGAGAGGTAGACTGTAATGCTTCCACAGTTTATGTTACTAGAGTTGGAGCAAACTTAACTTGGCCGCATTGTTAATGATACGCATATCCTACTCACAGCATTATGACACTGTCAGGTTAGGTCAACCCCAACTTTAGTCCTGATTGAGAAGGATGCTGGAAGTCTACTTCCATTTAGCTAACGACAATCTACTACCAAGAAGGCTTACAAACTGGACCCCCGGACTACGACTTATATGGAATAGTTATACTGTTCTTACTGTTCTTACTGAAGCTCTGTCTTGAAATGTTTCTTTGAATCATGGTGAATCAATCCTAATTCAAAGATTACTTGACATTGTAATATAGTTTAGCCTTGAATATTTAATTATTTCATAAAATGTTACTTTTAATATAATTGTAAGTGAACGTGACTTTAGGTTTTTAAAATATTGTCAGAACGACTGAAGATGAGATAAATGTTGTAACGTAAAGCTTGTTCCTAAATTCAACTAAAATAAAATGGATATTAAACGTCAAGGAGTCTCAATACATTATCTGACAGACATGACTCCGTTTCACTGAGCTAACAACAATGCTCAGTCCATCAGTTGTACGAATTTTCAATTACTCATAAAAGTTGATTGCAAATTTGATCTTATTACTATTTGAACCACGTGGGTATAATATATAACTTTATAGTCACCAAACGTACAGTAAAAACAAATCAGAAACGTTCCTGGAAAAAACTGGTCAGCTAATGGGCCTAGTTTCTGCAACTAGGCATGTCTTGAAAAAAAATAGGAATGTTTTTCACTAATTTTTAGTAGCGTTTATGAAAGTATCCTGGAAACTGTCTGAAGAATTCCAGAAATCTCCTCGGATAAAGACAATCGTGTCTCTGGCACTTTTCTGATTTACCGAGAAAGCTCCGAGACCATTATTGCAAAAATCGCCAAAGGTAAGACAGAATTGCAGGTAAGTATCAATAATCTAATTCGCCTGCAATTCTTGTGAAGCTGAGGAATCTAGACACTTATTCTCTCCCATTGGGAGCTTAATCGATCTGGACGAGCTCTAATCGAACTGAAGCCGATACACTAAATAAATATGCTCAGTTAATTTTGAAACAGGGAGCTAAACATACTTTTTCCCAACAGTGAGAAGTCTGCATTCGTGCAACTTGTAGCAATTCAGGAAACCTTTTGACAAAGATACTTTATTTCACATGAAGTTAGTGAAAACCTGTGAAATCGCAAAACGTTAAATAGAAATTAAAGGTAAAGTTTCGGAATTATTTTAGTGTATGATTAAATAACTATGAACAACATCAGTAAGGCACGAGAGTTTGTAACAAGATGCAATTTCGCTTCAGTTATAAATTATAATTAAACAGTTGGCGACACCTGCAGCACGAGCTAATATGTTTTTTTAAACTGTTGTCAAAGTTTGAAAAAAGTTTAATACCTTTCCCTCACTTTTTCCTTAATCGTCCTAATATTAAACGCCTGTAATATATTGCTCCCCTTTATATATTACTAGCAAAAATACCCGGCGTTGCCTGGGTCAGTAATAATTGTGAGAAACAATCGCTATTTTCTTTTGTTTTCTGTTTTAACTGAAAGAACTCAAAACACACCGCTTAGACGTCATTAAAAATTAAGCTTCATCCTTACCCATAAAAGTAAAATCGCAATAAGTATAAAGAACGATAGAGTATTCATTTAGAAACGAAAGTGCAAAGTGAAGCATATAAAAATTTGAAGAATTTCCAAAATATATCTAACAAAACAAAGGTGACTAAAAAAACTGTGCGCTTTATTTACTTAAATAGTACACACACACAAAAAAAAAAAAAAAAAACCTCTCTTCTATGTTTACCTAAGTGTGCAAAAAGTGAGTTTCCAAATGTTTAAATAACTTTAGACTCATTTTTGCTCCGGAGAAGCCTTGATTCAAAATTTACATTATGATTACTTTTAATGTTGCTGTTGTTAGGCAACGAACAATGGGTTTAATCCATAGACTAATAATAAGAATAGACCATAGACTAATAATAAGAGTAGACCGAGCTATGGCAACCCTTTTGCTGCTCATAAACCAAACCATGTGACTGGTGGATATCCTAGCAACAGCGAGCGTTAATCGTAGCAGACGATCAACGCCAGCGCGAAATAAAATAAATAGAATTGATGGAACACGGAAGAATGATCTTTTATGGAGTCCGATTTGTAAATTTGTTATTCTAAGTTGTAAATATTTTGTTAATATAGTGAGTTTTTCGTTTAGATAGTATTGTGCATTTTCTTTAGTCAATTTCAATAACTCTCTAAGCAATTAAAGATGCAAGCGACCAAGAAGAATCAGCAAACGGTAAGATTTTTTACCTACAGTTTCAATTTAAGATACCGATTAGTACATTTTTGCGTTAACGCAAAACGTTTACGCCATTTCGTTCACGCCAACGCTGACAGCTCCAAATGAAATAAAAGTTACCGAAAACTGATCAAAAACTATTACTAATGTCAAAATAATGCATAACTAAAAGAAAAACAGTTCAATCTCTGCACCTGGAAGTTTTTTAAATGAAAACACATTGTCTTAAAATACATGTCGAGTGCCAAACTATAGATAATGCTGCCATCTAGCAACCATGCTGCCAAAGTCTTCGCCAAGCCCTTCCACTAGTCACATGATACATCTATGAACCAATTTTCTTCATCAGCAAGAATGAGAAAGCTCAGTCTACTCTTATTATTAGTCTATGGAATAGACCGAGCTATGGCAACCCTTTTGCTGCTCATAAACCAAACCATGTGACTGGTGGATATCCTAGCAACAGCGGGCGTTGATCGTAGCAGACGACCAGCAATCGCGAGAAATAAAATAAATAGAATTGATAGAACACGGAAGAATGATATTTTATGGAGTCCGACTTGTAAATTTGTTATTCTAGGCTGTAAATATTTTGTTAATATAGTGAGTTTTTCGTTTATATAGTACTGTGCATTTCCTTTAGTCAATTTCAATAACTCTCTAAGCAATTAACGATGCAAGCGTCCAAAGAGAATCGGCAAACGGTAAGATTTTTACCTACAATATCAATTTAAGATACCGATTAGTACATTTTTGCGTTAACGCAAAACGTTTACTCCATTACGTTCACGCCTGCGCTGACGTAGCAGTTCCAAATGAAATAAAAGTTACTGAAAACTGTGATCAAAAACTAATGACTAATGTCAAAATAATGCATAACTAAAAGTAAAACAGTTTAATCTCTGCACCTGGAAAAAATTATAATGAAAACACATTACGTCTTAAAATATATGTCGAGTGCCAAACTATAGATAATGTTGCCATCTAGCAACCATGCTGCCAAAGTTTTCGCGAAGCGTCCCACTAGTCATATGATGTATCCATGAACCATTTTTTTCATCAGCAAGTCTGTGAAAGCTCGGTCTACTCTTATTATTAGTCTATGGTTTAATCTTTAATCATTTGATGTGGAAATTACATGACATTCAGTTTTCGTTCACGCCGTTTTTAAACTAAGATTCTTAGCAATAAATTATAGCCTAAGTTGGTAACCGATTATGTAGCTATCTATGGTGAAAAAATGGTTAAAATCCCTCCAGTAGTTTTAAAGTTTACCCCGGACATCCGGACAGAGATTAGCCCTTTATGTATAAAGATAAGGATGCAACTCCTAAGAAAGCAATAAATGTCAGGCTTGCTCCAGAGAGGCCTTGATTCAAAATTTACATTATGATTAATTTTAATGTTGCTGTTGTTAGGCAACGAATTTTCGAAACAAAGGGTTTATTTTTTAATCATTTGATGTGGAAATTACATGACATTTACTGTTTTCGATCACGACGATCTTAAACTAAGTTTTTTAGTAATAAATTATAGCCTAAGTTGTTCCCCGATTATGTAGCTATCTATGGTGAAAAAATGGTTGAAATTCCTCCAGTAGTTTTGAAGTTTACCCCGGACATCCGGACAGAGATTAGCCCTTTATGTATAAAGATGAGAGCATTTCTCTCTAAATATGGAAAGGAGCTTCCCACCAAAATCTTATACTTATGACCTGGGAACCACACAAATTGTGCAATAAGGAAAAAAAATAAATGGATATCAATAAAAAAAAGTAAGTGAATCTATTTTTTGACTCCCAAAGTCACCTCCGTTATCCAGACTTAAAGTCTAGATAACGGGAGGGGGGAGGGGCTTTAAGTCTGCTGCAATGTTTAGAAAAGTGGCCAAATTTATGTACTTGGATGGTACCATGCGACTTCATATGTTCGTCGGTATATGGCCATCTGTCTGCAAAGTGGGTGAAAGATGTCTTCAATTCTCACCGAAACTCCCTAAATTTGACTACTTTTTCTAAATATTTCGACAGACCTTAAGACCTTTTAGGTAATGGGGAGACGAGATCCAGTAATGAATGTGGCCAAAAACAAGTTTATCACTCTTTTTTTATTGCTAATTATTTAATTTTTTTTCGTTATTTAACTATCGTATGGTTTCCTGGTGAGAGATCAGTGAAAGTATAGTTTGCAAACCACTGATTAATGTTCCCATTCTCCAGCCGAGTTGAACCTCAGTCAGACATCCTTCAGATCAACTGCAGCTGTCTGATTGGTTAAGGCTTCAATTGACGATTCAGGTGCCTGACTGAGGCTTAGCTCGACTGCTCGACTGGTGATTATTATCGATAGACAATTCAACTTTGCTCTCATTCACCAGCTGAGTCGAACCTCAGTCAGACATCCTTCACATAACTGCAGCTGTCTGATTGGTTGAAGAAACCTCAGTCAGGCATCATTCAGATCAACTGAGGCTGTCTGATTGGTTGAAGAAGTCTTCGATCGATTCAACTGATGTTCATCTCGACTGATCAGTACGGCCGATAGACTATTAAAACTTTGTTTTTAGGAGGCGATGAGGAGGGTACCCCCGGTGTGGCGGTGTACTACAAGGGCATATACCTGCACGCACTGGTGTCTACGGGGGAGCACCTGTGGAGGGTGCATGTGGCTGGTCTGGTGCTGAACGACACCTGGAGCAATGTTGCCTTTGCTTGGAATGAAAAGGAAGGACTGGATGTAAGTATGGTGAACCTGCTCTCGCGATCTTTATCTTTCTCGTATACAGTATAACTTCGATTTAACAATACATGATTTAACGATTTCCTCAATTTAACGAAACATTTCACTGATCCAGATTTAATTGCTTTGAATATACAGTAAACTCCCGATTATCCGCGGAATTGGGTGGCACAGGTGCCTTCGATAATAAAACTCATGGATAAACGGCAAAAAGACTAAAATGAGGAACAAATAAGGTAAAATTTGTCTTTCCTCAAAAATTTTGCTTTGTTGATGTGTAATACTTTCTTGAGACAGTGAAAGTATATATAGTACAGTACAAAAGTTTGTATTTTCGCACAACAGGACTTAACCTCAACAAAGAAAAGATGTATGTACTATGAAGAAAGTAAAAAACAAATAAATAAAGCAAAAACAATTGAGTTTGACTTTACAAATTTTCGCCAATGAAACAGGCATTGGTATTTTCTTTTAACTACGAAAATACATGTTGCTGATTGTGGATTGAATCGTGGATAATCCGCCCCCCTCACTCGCGGATATTCGGGAGTTTACTGTATATGCTCCTCAATTTAATGAAATCCCTGATTTAAGGATAACTTTTTCCAGTCCCTTGACAATCTCTAAATTGAGGTTGTACTGTAGCAACAAAAACTCACAGGTCGCGTTCGAACAAGTCAACTGGTTAACCCGAACTCACCGGCTCATTTTCGAGTAGAGCCAACGATTTACCAGTCGTACCTGAAGTCATTCTTACAGTATTACCAGTTGAGCACCTAGTCATCCTCAGAGGAAATGCATTCTTAAGCCGTTTACAATACAAATACAATACAAAAGTGACGACCAGCAACAGGTTCTGGACCCAGCTAGACTCTTCCTAGTCAATTTACAATCCTCAGTGAAGATCAATGGCCCTTTTAAAACTTGCTCATTACCACATCTTCCGGTAAGCTGTTCCAAGGTTCCACTACTCTGCTAAAATAATAATTTTTCCTAATATCAATGTTAGCCTGAGATTTAAATAGCTTAAAACAATGACCCCTTGTCCTGTTTTCAGTGCTATACTTCAGCCCCATAACATCACTCATTTTAATAAATTTAAATAACTGAATCATGTCCCCTCGGTCTCTTCTTTGCTCAAGACTGTGCATTTTTAGCCTTCTAAGCCTGGAATCATAATCTAAGTGGGAAAGTCCATTTATTAGCCTTGTAGCCCGCCTTTGAACCCTTTCCAATACATTAATGTCTTTCTTAAGATAAGGAGACCAAAACTGAACAGCATACTCCAAATAAGACACAGGGTACATTTGGCTTATCAAAATTCGTCAGCTTCAATTGAAGTTTTAAAAGTAGGTTTGTGTGCATTTGTATTCTCAAGAAACCGCGGCTTGAACCATGACCCCACTTAATTCTGATATGCCGTGACAATCTCTGAAACGTATGGCAACAAAGAGGGCGCTGCGGTTAACCCCTGTTTCCATTACGTTGCCATTGATTGGTGGATGCAGGGGCTCCATTCAGCGCCTTTTGCGGTAAAAAAGGGCGACGTCCAATCAAAAATAAACAAACTTTGAAACGTTTGAACAATTGAATTCGAAACAATGATTGGTGGATGCATGGAGCTGCATCGGTTTATCACAGAAAACTCATAAATTGTTAGGACCCGCTAAGCGTCAGCGCCATCTGGTGGGGCCCTGCTTGAACAAAAGGGGTCATATGACCACGTGAAATCAGAACAATCGATCATTAACTACTTAATTGGTGTCATTAACGTCGTGCGATGAACCGTCCGGGTTAGCCAGTCGTCGAATCAAAAACTACTGTAGACTTTGAGAAACGGCGTAGTAGTTCTTACAGAATAAATGATGTGCGTCTTTGATTGTTTTACAGTGGTCTAAATAGAAATAAGTTGATTTCTATTATTAGTCTTTCTTTGCCTGACGAGAAATTTAAATAAAATTCTGTCAAGTATAAAATTTAATGTCTAATCCATTGGATGCAATCTTTGTCATTTTTGGGCTGATAACTGAGGCTTAACTCCAATTAACCTATGAGTTTAAGATGCAATAAAAATATTCATAAAATTCACGAAATAATTGGATAAAATTAAAATCATCTTTTATAAGTTGGTTTATCAACACGGGAAAAATATCTAGGCATTAATTGGATCTTTCATTCTAACAATAGGAATGTGGAAGCTCTATTGTTTTCAGTTAATTTTCATATATTAAATGATCTGATGAGTGTCTTACTTAAAGTTCTAGAAGCTTGAATGCGTCGCATTTCGGTGTTTTAGGAAATTAGCCAATGAGGTTGAACATTTCAATTTGGCGTGAAAAAGGCAGACGCCTCATTGGTTGTATCCTACGTAAGTGAGTCAGTCTCGGTTTCTTCTTTCAGCCGCCATTCGCCTGATATTGCACTATTGCAGCACTTCCTGCAGTTTACATGAATTACGAATAGTCTGTGAAGATTTACGTAAAACTGTGCTTGACTGAAATCCAGTGAGTTCCCATGCAAATTAAGCCCTGATTATTAATATGAACAATCACATAAAACTGTACATGAGCTGAACTCGATTTAGCTCTCATTCAAATTAAGCCCTGATTATCAGTACAGTGAAACCTGTGTAAGTTGACCACCTGCGGTGCAGTACTTTAGTGGTCAACTTAGACAAGTGGTCAACTTACAAAGGGTTTGTTGTATGATTCTCAACCAAATTTGGTGCATATTGGTGGTCAACGTAACTAGACAGGTAATCATCTTACAAGGGTGGTCAACTTTACAGGATTTACTGTATGAACATTTACATACAACTGTACTTGAACTGAACTCCTGTTAGCTCCCATGCAAATTAAGCTCTGAATATTAATATGAACATTTACATAAAACTGTACTGGAGCTGAACATCAGTTAGCTAACATGCCAATTACATCCTGAATATTAGTATGAATATTCAAATAAAACTGTTCTGAGCTGAACTCAAGTTAGCTTCCATGCAGATTGAGCACTAATTATTAATATGAACATTTACATACAACTTTACTAGAGCTGAACTTCAGTGAGCTCCCATGCAAATTAGTCCTAATAATAATAAGAACATTTTCACAAAACTGCATTTGAGCTGAACATCAGTTAGCTCCCATGCCAATTAAACTCTGGATATTAATATGAACATTCACAAAAAAAAAACTACTGCAGCTGAACATCAGTTAGCTCCCTTGCAAATTAAACCCTGATTACTAAAAAACTTTCATTTTGGAATGAGTTTCCATCTCATTTCCAGTTGTATGTGAATGCCAAGAGAGAAGCTTATGTGAAGTATCCAGAGAAAGTGCCCCCGCCGCCCCGGCAACCCATGAAGCCCCTGCAACTCACAGTGGGGTGTCGTCGACTGGGCAAGGGCGTCTACGAAGACTTCGTCAGGGGCAAGTTGGACGAGTTCGTCAGTTGGCAGCATAGAATCGCTCCAGAGAACGCTTCGTTCTTCTTGGGAGGCATGGGTGAGTTCTTCAGTTCAGTTCTCTTGTAGGGAATCCTGAAAAAGACTTACTGTTTAAAAAAAAAATTCAACAGAAGAAGGTTTAATGATAAAAAACCAAGTTCTTGTAGAAAATAAGTGTGGTAAGTTTCAATTTTTTTTTCCTCAGAGTTCTAAATTTTAGTTCAAAAATATTTCAATAGATGGCGCTACACATAGTAAGCCTGTAAGTCAAAAAAGAAGAATTGAAATTCACCGATTTTTCCTCCGATTGCGACACGTGATTACAACTGACAATTGTTTGAAAATATTGTTTTGTTCTTTTGTTCATTATTTTTGAAAAATTATGATGTAAATTTCCATTTTATTATAATTTACTGGCTTACTATCTAAAGCTCCATCTACTGGATAATTTTTCAACTAAAATTTAAAAGTCGGGGGGGGGGGGGGATTTACGGCCCACCACATGAATTTTCTGCAATAACTACTTTTTATCATTTACCATTTTCCTGTTATAATTTTTTTTTAACATTCAGTCTTTTTTTAGGACACCCTGTAGTTCATTCAGGGAGATGTGATAGCGGATGTAAAAGAAGAGGGTAGCTGTTTGGCGCCAACAGTTGCCGTTTCCATGTAATATTTGCTGGAATGGCGGATTCTGTTCTTGACATTTCGTTTATTTGATCGGCACAGTTTTCAATCACTCAGTCGCCAAGCAGACAACGGTATCGCCAATTGCACGCTGCGAACATCAAAGCTATGTGAGAAAACAACAGCTGAATAAATCCAGTATTGCTGAACACTGTTGGGAATCGAATCACTCTTTTGATTTTAACTCTTATCAAATTATCCAAAAATACCCCAATTCGTTGGATCTTGATTTTTGGGAATCTTTTCACATCCTGAGGAACCGTTCTAATTTAGTTAACGATCTTACTGCAATTCCCTATTTTTCCTCTGTGTGGACTCCTTTGTTAAAATTGGTTTAGATTTTCTATTATTTTTATGTAAACGTCGTACATTTCTTACTTTTATTTTTTCATTTTTTGCTTTCTTATTTCGTTTTGTGATTAACTAATTCCAATATGTCTATCCTTCACTCTGTTTTTTCTGCATTTCTCCATTTGATACATTGCTTCCATACATAGTTTTTCCCGCTGGTAAATTTATTGCTAATTTATTCAGAGTGGTTTCATTTTTGGACTTTTTGCATTGTTTATGGGTTTTCTTTTAAAATTTATTACTTAACGGTTTTTTCCTGATGGAATTATATAATAAATTTTGTCTCCATGTGTCATTTTATCTTTTTTGTTTTGTTTAATTTCTATTTTTTGATATTTATACTACCTCCTGTTCCACCGTGTTGCTTTTCTCGGATGACTTTTCATCCAAAAGCTCACACTTCTTTGCATTGAAAAAGGTGTTCCTTGTAACACCGAAACACGTGTCTGCAATCATTTGCAAGTTTTGTGCTTAATAACGTTGGATTACTGACATTTTAATCTAATACAGTGGTTTAAGCATATGAAAGGGCTGGTTTTGATCAAAAACTTCCCTTCAGAAGGCATTTAAAATCAAAAAATCCCTTTCAAAAGGTATGCTTGATCAAAAAAAAAACTCTCCAAAAAGTACTTTTGATTTAAAAAAAAAAAAACCCTTCAGAAGGTATTTTTGATCAAAATTCCCTCCAGATGGTCTTTCGATCCAAAAATCCCTTCCAGAAGGTATTTCTGGCTGTGCTAGTGCCCTTGCTGTTAATATAATGTTGCTTTGATGAGATGAAGCTTGACCTTGACAATATTTACTTCTTTCCGGGAGGATTTCAATGGAAAAGGGAAATGTTACTGTCCTGGTTGAGATGAAATACCTTCGCTAAACCACAGCGAAAGATCCTATCTCAGGTTAGCGCCAATTACCTTACCCAAATACGCCCAGAAGAAGTTAACCGTGGTTAAGCTTCAACTTATCACAGCCAAAGCACAGCACGGCAAAAAAAAAAAAAAAAAAAAAAAAAAAAAAAACATTAGGATTGAAAGAAAATTGTAATATTTTCAAAACCAAAGCATAGTGGAACTTTAACAACATGCAGAGAAGCGGAATTCGTTGGAGGTTCAATAGGTAAACCAGTGTTAGAAGACTGAAAGAGATTTGTTAAACTTAAATAAATATTAAACAGAAATTACATTTAAAATTAGCTTCAACTATTACTTTTATCGCACATATCAATACATCTGCTTATATAAGTACCAGAGTAGAACCATCAGTGGTTGACCCAGCACTACACTGTTAAAAATTTTCCGGAAAATTTACGGTAATTGTAACTGGCATCCATGTTGCCAGTAACTATTACCGTAAAAATCAAATGTTACTGTAAAATTTTACGGTTACCTCGGTAGCCCACAGCAACCAATCGGCGCAGGGATCGCTTATTTCTCCGGTAGAAATTACCGTAGAAATTAGCGATGCGTTAAGTCCGCCATTTTACAGTAACAATTACCAGAAAATCTTCCTGAATTTTTAACAGTGTAGTAGTTGATACTTTTAAAGAAAAACCAATTTAAGGGGTCACAGTACCTCAAAAATGATCATTCGATCAAAAAATATTTTATTGCTTATTTCAAAACTACAAATTGTTCCAAACACATGGAAAAAATTTCATCGCTTTAGTTCAAATAATATTTAAAAAGTTATGTGTAGTTTTAGGTCATGCTCGCTATGTGTTCTTATGCAAAAGAAAAACTTTAAATTGCTTTTTCTCGATGATCGTGTTTTTTTTTTTTTGTGTTTTCATGTCATTAGAATCCCTAAGGATTTTTTCTATTAAAGATACAGCTTTAAAGTAATACTTTTTGCAGTCAGGATAATATAGTTAACAAAACTGTGCATTGGATAAGCATTTTATAAATTACTCAAATGTTTAGAGCATGTTATACATTTAAAAAAAATACGATTTTTTACATAATTAATCACAGAAAATGTTCCAATACATATATAAACAAATGAATGCACAGATTTTTAAGGATGAATATTGTGATTGCTTAGCAAAAAACTTTTTTTAAATAAGTGCAAAAATAAAAAAGCCTTAGAAATTTTAAATTTTTTGAATTTTTAAAAAATGGGGACAGTATTTTAAGATTTTGAAAATAAATTATTCGTTGTGAAATGAGTGTGTATGTTATGGTTTTAAAGAAAAACCCAATATTCATAAATTTAAAAAATGTTCAAAAGGTACTGTGACCCCTTAACAGGAGAAACCAAATATCAGATAAGAACAAGCTGAAAGGGAAACGTTGCACATTTAAACACTACTTCATATTTTTTGCAAAATTTTATAATTTATCTTGTTAATTTATTTTTCCTTTAAAAGTGGCAACTGCTAGTGTCGACAACTGATAGTTTTACTTAAAGTCCCATAACAATAGAATAGTGCCTACTACTTTTGCCAGAGTTCAAACTTTTAGAGAATTATTTATATTTAACATGGGAATTTTTTGCTTGGGATGTTGAAATTCAACTGAATCACAGATAAAACTTCTTTTATTTTGATTTGTTTACTTTTTTTCATGTCTAACTATCTCATGTCTAACTGAATATGAGCAAACAATTTTTATATTTTTATCGAAACCCGAAATCCACGTATTAAGTCCAAAAAAGGAAATAAACAACTATTGTCATGGCAACACATACCATGATGTGAGTCTTAATGAAGTATTGCCACAGTCGACGAAAAACATTTCATTGCGCGCGCGTGTCATCGGCACATTATCTCCCCATTACGGAGAATATTTCTTTTTTGATGGCAACATGAGACGCCCAAAGTGACAATAATCGGTGCAATTGAAGGATACTGCGAACCAATTTCACACATTAGTAATGATTGTTCCATGGAAAAAGTGGTTTTTCCTCTTAGACATACGTGATCCGAAAGGTATTTGTTCTGTCCTAGATTCTGATTGCTAATGTCTTCGACTCTAAATTTTTATATTTAAAATTTCGTTAACTGATTTCTCTAAAGTTTAAATGAAAAAGAACATTTTCTTTGTGTGAGTCGGGGGGAGGGCGGGGCTGGTCAACCTTTTTGGGAATAGTGCAATGTTCTGAAAAATTAAGTTCTGTTTGCTATTTTCAAATTTTTCAACATGCTGAAAAATATTTTAAAATTAAAAAAATAAATAAATAATAATAATTAATTCGAATTTTGACATCTTGAATTCGAATTATGTTTTTCGCAATCACGTGTGCGTGTGTATGTAGGCGTGTATGTTTGTGTCAGCGTGCAGGCATGAGTGTGTGGGTATGTGTGTGTATATCTAAGTGTGTGTGTGTGTGTGTATGTGTGCATGTATGCGTGTGTGTGTGTTTGTGTCTGTGTGCAGGCATGAGTGTGTGGGTATGTGTGTGTGTAGGTGTGCATGTATGCGTGTGTGTGTGTGTAGGATATGGACGCGACTTGGAGACGGCTTTCGCTAGAGGAGCAGCATCGTGAGGCCGGTTGAGAGTGGTGCTGCAGAGCGAGGCGGGGGAAAAATAAAATCAAAGGACGCCAAAACAGTCAAATGAGAACAATAAACAATGTGGTTGCTCAAAAAAAAGGGCTGATTGTGTGATGATTCAAATAGAATATTGGTTTCTATGCCAGTCTGAGTATTGGAGAAACTCTGTACTTAAAAGATCGTTTGTTAAGAACACTGGCCAAATACGGGTTAGATGCATTTTGTTAAGACAGCGCGCAACAGGGTTAGCAAGGAAAGACAAGTTCTAGTCCTTCGCATGAAGAGCTTCGCGATTTATAGTAACATGGCTTACTTAAAAACACTTATTCCCAAATAATTTTCAAAATAAAGAAATGAGAGAAAAGCAATGCAGTAACTGTGCTCTGCGCAAATACTATAAGGGAATAGTGAGTACAGGGTCATTCATTCCATACGAAATGAGCAAAATTCGCAAAAAAGTGGTAGTAGGGTGGTAACAGATTTTGATGAAATTTGGTATACAGGATCCTTTTATGCCTATGTAAAAGTATCTACAATACTTTTGCTTAAAATTTTTTATTTGGATAGTTACATGCGATTGAAAATTGGTCTAATTGAACAGCATTCTCATAAATGCTAAATGTTGCATTTTTGAAGGCTTGTTATCTTATCTTATCTTAATTATTAGATCTTATTAACTATTTAATGAAAACATAAAAGTTATATGTTGTTGCAATCTATGGAGTAGGGTAATTAATCTGATATCAATAAAATTTTCAGAGTTAATATAGTAAACTTTTAAACAAGTTTCAAAAACTGAAAATATTTCTATTTTCTCATAATTAAGCATTTTTTTTTTAAATCTCAACCTTTAATGAATGCTTTAGCTTTGATGAAATTAATATCCAATAATGTGCTAAGTATCATAAAAGAAATACCTCACTTTTGAAGTTGTATTTTAACTGCTTTGTCTTCAAAATCAGTTTTAAACTTAGTGACATTTTGTAAAATGATGATTTTCCCCTACACATAGACACACAAATTCAAATGAGGGATCATTTAGAAAACTTTGAAATTTTACAATAGAGCTGTGTTTCTACTATTTACTTGAAGAAACTCGAAATTGGTTTTTGATTTCCAAACGTAAAATAAAATTCAGAAAAATAGCATTTTCTTTGTGTTTTATGGGTCAATCCATACAGGTTCGGCAAATGTGTGCGCTCGACTATTTTTAATTTTTTTGAAATTCATATTCATATCGCTAAAAGCTGCATATGAAAGATGCTTAAAACCACTTTTATTTTTTTTCTCTCACTGGACCTTTGATTTTTTAGAGGCCATTAAAAGTGATTTTCGTAGTCAAAATTGGGACTTTTAGACCTTTGCATTTTGGCCAAAATCTATTTGAATTACATTTATGACAGCTAATTTAACGCTTTGATGTTAAAGTGCATATGTTGATAGTCTTACATGCTGGGTTACGTAGCTGTAAGTTAATCGTTAAAATAATGGCAACAGTTTAAAGTTCAAGGTCAAATGTAAAAATTTATTCATTTCAAAGGGGGATAACTCGCGTAGGGGACGGAAACACAAAATGAAATACTGCAAAAACTAATCACTGGAACCATGCTAAAAAGAATATGTAACTGCTGCTGTGTGTTTGTGTACCCTTTATAGATTATAGCCCCTCCAAAATCGGAAAAATGACAAAAATGACATTTTTAGACCCCTATAAACCAAAAGGGGAAGGAATTAAAAATTAAATTTCCTGGCCAATTGAATATTCCATTCAAGTACTAAACATGTTATACATATGTTTTTTTTTTTTTTTGTAAAAAAAATACAGGTCTTTGAAATTGAGCAATTTTGCTACTCAATTCACACACTAAAACAGAAATAAAAAGTGTAGAAACTTCGTGGCACCTTCTTAAATTACATATATTGTGTCCTACATAATGCATTATACTGAAAAAACATATTGTAATTTTCAAAATAATTATTTTAATTAGATAACTTAGAAATATTTGAACATGAATGAGTAGTTTATACCGTATGGAACCTGTATGGATTGACCCTTATGTGAAATTACGAGAATTCAAAGAACTAGATAAACGACTAAATGATGCAAAAGCATGTAAAACTAACATTTATTTCAGTTTAAAAAATGTACATTTCAGCATGTACTTCACAAACATGCTTTTGAGAAAATAAAATACGAAAGAAATGGTTAGTTTTGCTAAACTTACGAAATAAAAAGAAGTAACTAATGAAATTTTACCTTAGTTCAAGTTACTCTAGTAACAAAAATACTCTGATTCCAATGATTGAAATTTAGTAGCATCTTAAAGACACTTCAATATGTTACGTAAAAAAAAATGAGTAAATTTAGAGCATTCCCTCATCTTCAAAAAAGCGTCTGAAATAGAGGAAAAAATGAATTTTTTTTTAAATTTTCGATTTTTTAAAGTACAATTTCGTCATCAAGAAATTCATAAACAGTTACTAAATTAGATCAGATAGTTAGTTACAGATAGTTTTTTAATCTGAATCATTTTTACTGTTATTTTTTAATTAAAAGAGCTAGAAGAGTGATTTAAAATCTGAAGAAAATTGGCAAAATTTCAACCTTTGTTAACATCTCAGAAATAAAAAAAAAAAAAAACGAATAAATTTTACTTTGCGATTTTCTAATGGTTATTTGTTTATAGAATGCGGAAATATTTATTTTTTAAGTGTACGTTTTAACTTATGGAGTTATTGAGTCACAAACTGGCAGCAATGAACTCTGAAAATTTAGGCTTAGCGTAAGCATCAACTTCTAATTTCAATAGCAAAGCAACAAACAGTTCTTAAACTTCCATACTTTGCATTCCTTCATAGATACGCATGGTTTACCTAAATAAAAATTTTCATTGAAATCTGTGACCTGTCAGCCACAGCTGATTTGCTCATTTTGCATGGAATGACCCTACAGTGAGACATTAAAATTTCATTTTTTTTCTTTGTTAAAAAGACACAGAAATCAACTCATTTTAAATGGTACATATTATTTGGCACTATCATAGGTATTATAAAAATGGATCTAGAAAAAACTACGAAGTCACCTAAACTATAAAAATAAAAACGAAATGTGTGCAATTTCGTCCCACTGTTCCCCCAGTAAGTGGAAACAGTAAGAATCACTAGTTTACCTGGAAAATATGAATAATTTTTGTCGTTTGGTTTTGTATACCTTTGGAGAGGTTAAATTTCGTGTCGTCTTGACACACAGTAGAGACATATTCTGGAACCGGAGATTGAATGATGTAGATGATTCTGGATTGGTAAATTGTCAAATGATGGTTCTATGTTTTTTGTTATGCTGTCTCCAAATTTTATGAATAGACAAACAAAATTTGCCGAATAAGCATATTTTTGGAAGATGTGTTATGTTTGTTATTTAAATTTTTGACGCAAACTACTAATTAATGTTCTCTTTTTTATTTCATGCCTACAAAGATCCAAGTCAATGTAAGTATAACTTCGAAACTTTTTTTCGGACTAGTGTGTTCCTTTTTACTTCCTTTTACAAAAAAAGGAAGTATTGTAATCGCGAAAAAATTTTCACCCAAAAATCGACCTTAAATTCCATTTTGCTCACCCCCTAATGAATGTTGAGTTTTTTTTTTCAACCCGACCACACGTGGATATGTGCCTAGGAACGTACAGACACCCGAAATATCCATTTTGACGATCTCCGAGTTAATTACAACGAGTTTTCTCGTGACTTCTGTATGTACGTATGTATGTGCGTGTGTGCGTATGTATGTCGCATAACTCAAGAACGGATTGTCCTAGAAAGTTGAAATTTGGTACGTAGACTCCTAGTGGGGTCTAGTTGTGCACCTTCTTTTTTGGTTGCATTCATATGCTCCATAGGGGGTATCTTGCTCCTTTTTGGGGGGAAATCATTGTTAATTTCGATGTAAACTCACGTGGTGTTATAATTTGGCGGACACTTGGCGATATATCACCAGTCTTTTGGTCGCCAACTTGGCGATTTTTTTTTTTTAAATCTGGTTTCTATTTGGCCACTGTTGGTGATATTAAGAGAGTAAACTATTGAATCATATTAAAACTGCCAATAATGAGAAAATGACATTAAATTGGAGTAAAAGGAAGTCATGTGATGCACACACACATCAGCTCGTTTTATAAACGATTATATGTAGAGTCATACCCCGTTAGTTCGAACCAACTTTAAACTATATCAGCAACACTCGCGATCCCTGTCCTGTCCCTAGAGGTCCCTT
Source organism: Uloborus diversus (assembly GCF_026930045.1). Classification (NCBI taxonomy): domain Eukaryota; kingdom Metazoa; phylum Arthropoda; class Arachnida; order Araneae; family Uloboridae; genus Uloborus; species Uloborus diversus. The sequence goes on from NC_072739.1 coordinate 12,655,314, forward strand.
TCAGTTCATTTTGACGAGGTTTAATTGTAGTATGAGAACTCATTTTCCCGTAATATTTACAATACAGGTAATCTAAATGATAATCGCGATTATTTTCATAGATTAAACCTTACTCCACTGAATAACGCATCGAGTGCAGGAAGAATTTAACTGTTTTTAGGGTTTCATTCACCAGAAATTGAATGGTTCTGTATTCATTAAAGTAGGGTAACAACCCCAGTAATTGGCACTTTAAGAGTTTATCCTTAAACTTACCTCTGTTTTCATTTCTTAAAAAAAGAAATATTTACTTGTAAAAATTTTTGTATCAAAGAATGCACATCTGTGCATCTATTTATTTCACTAAAAGATAAAACTTTGAATAAATACTTTTATAAAAATTATTATATAAAAATATATCTATAATAAGTTACCAGAATCACTAGTAATTGGCACCTGATACCCCAGTGTATGACACTTTGTGATCCAGTGATTGGCACATGTTAATAAAACTGGAAAATCACTTTATTTTTTCATTTTTAGATTATATACAAATTTTATCAGCATAAGAAACATAGTTAATGTTAATTTAAAGTAGGCAATTTTGCATAAAGTAATGTTAAATAACACTTATTGACATTAAAAATGTATTTCAGAGAAATAAAGATTTGGAATGTTACATGGAAAAAAATATCGAGATTGTTGCTGTTTCATCAGTCGGCATGCAGTTTTGATTTTACGATTTATAGCTATTTTCACATAAAAAAGAACATTAACCCGATGGTTCAAAGGGACCATAAAAAATAGAACAGTTCTCTACAGTTGCAATTTCTGACTGTGATGGCCAAACATATTTTTTTTTATTGTTTCTTTTAAATATTTAACAGTAGATTCTGGACGTTTCAAATCAATAGTAGAACTCATATAATATTGTTGCTGAAAAAGTATCAGAAATAAACGAAGTGACACATTGCATAACACACTAGGGACTATAAGCATATATGCCTTTTACAGGGGACTAGCAAAACTGAAGCACCACTAAATGGCATTAATCATTTCTTCAAAACTCCAAAAGGAAACAAAAATTTACTTCTACCCACTCACAGTAACATCTTTCCACGAGACAAAATTTTTGACAACCAAAACTGAAAATATATTTAAGCCAGATTTTAATGGATTGATGCGCATGCTTCCCTTAAGCCAGAAAAGAAGCTTTTCCAACAAAAATGGCTGATTTGACACAAGCCACAATTGTTTCTCTTTCCTATGCTCTGCTACTATTTAGTAATCTGAATTGAAGTTATAATGTTTATAGTAAATGTACATTCAGAGTTGATATATGGCCTATTTTTAAAAGATTGGATATGAATCTTATTTTAAGATATTTTTGTTGGAAGTGTCAATCATTGGTGCCCTGCCAATTACTGGTGGTGTTACCCTATGTAATGTTCAATTCTTTAAGCTGAATATTTCTTTAAGCAAAGAAATATTTTGATTGAAAATTAAAGAAGAAAAATCTGTTATTAGTATTTGTATATTAAATGAGTTGAGTATCAGAGTTTAAAAAACTTTAAAGTATACAATTTTTTTTTTTTAATTCAATCTTTATATATATATTTTTTTTTTCAACAAAAAATATTTTGATTGAAAAAAAATATGAATTTTTTATTAGTATTTGGTTATTAAATGAGTTGAGCATCAGAATAGAGAAAACTTTTCAGTATGCAATGTTTGATTTTCTAAGCTGCATATTTTTTTTAACAAAGAAATATTTTGACTGAAAATTAAAAGGAAAAAAAAAACAATTTGTTATTAGTATTTGGATATTACATGTGTTGAGTATCAGAATTTAGAAAACTTTAATGTTCAATTAATTAAGCTGCATATATTTTTAAACATAGAAATGTTTTGATAAAAAATTAAGAAAAAAGAATTCGTTATCAGTATTTGGATATATTAAATGAGTTGAGTATCATAATTTGGAAAACTTTATGAAAAAATAAATATTAACCGATTGCTATGAATTTATATTTGACTAATTATTCTTTAATGACCTTAAATAATGTATTGTCTGTTTAATATTAAACAGCACTTTTTGTAAAATCCTAAGTATTAAGTTGAAAGACGTTGGTACTTTTGATTGCATTATTTTGTTGATACTTCTAAAATTAAACCATTGACATTAAGGAAATCCTTTTTTTTTTTTTTATAAGTACTGAGAAATGACACACAGAAAATAAATATTTTTGTTGATGGTGTTGGTTGGCATTGAAGCGACGATATGATGCTATGCCATAGGATGTCTGGCTTTGATAAAAAAAAGTCTAATCTTGGGAGAAAAAAAAAATTTCTTGAGGAGATCACGCAGTAAGACAGGCTACATTTACTCAGCTGGATTACTACCGTTGCACGTTATTAGCTAGTAATTCAAAATCACTCGTTATGTTTTATTCAATTCTTCTGACACTTTTTTAAAAATATTTCATATGTTTTACGAGCGTGCTCTATGTTTTCGAATAGAACATACATTTTTTTCGAGCAGAACACGAAAAACCAATCTAGGTTATCTAATTAAACAATAAATGGATTTAATTAAATCACTTGTTCTTTTACGTGGCGCCATCTAGAGAGTAACTTGATAACTAGTCAGCGGATCTCCTGCTACACTAATAAATAAAATCAGAAAAACATTGGACAGACACGGAAAAGTGGTTATTAAAAAGAACGTGGATGATTTGAAACACTCTTAATTTTTCTTAAACGAAACGACTTCCCATTAGTATGCGTTAATCAAACAAGGCCAGAACTACATTGATCGCCAAATGAGCAATAACTATGCCAACAATATAAACATGCATTTTCTTTCTTAAACTGGTTCCCCTTACCTCTATTCTGTCGGACTTCATCTTATCAGAGATAAAATCCATTTGAAGTGACTTTGAGTATTGTTACGCATCCTAATGTTCCCAATTCGTTTTGCAGTGTGCAACCCACCAAAACATCCAATGAAATGCTCCACTGACATGAAGAAACTTTTGAAGCAATTGGTAAGGGTATCTTAAAGAACTCTACGTTAGATATTTTTTTTTTTTTTTTTTGTCTTTGTGCGACATTGTGTTACTTTATCAACTCTATCTCACTTGCATTGTTACCCTCAAGTTTAATTTTAATTACTATTTATACTATTTATACTGTTGAATGCTTCAATGCGAGTTATTGTCTTTTTTTTTTCTGGAGTCAAACAGTCGAATTATTGTTCTGTGTGAAATATTTCTTACTTGTGTAAAATTTGTAAATATTACTGTTTAATACATATTTGTGTTTGTACTACTGCGGACAGTGCCTTTGGCGCTCTTTAGTGTTGAATTTACTACTAACTCATGTTGAACTATAGTCAAGATTTTCTTAAGGTTTTGTTATGACGTTTGTAATTTATGTTTTATAATTTGTAAGTTTTAACTTAACTTTATTTTATTTTGCTTACTGTTATGTATATGTATTTTGTTAGTAAATCTTATCTATAATTAATATTTTATCTAAGTGCCAAATTTCGGCTAAACTTAAATGAGTTTGTTCTGAGTGGTAATATCTCATGTTGTTATGCGTAGTACTTCTTAAACCTTTCTCTTTTGTAATAAATAACATTTTTAAAATTGTGGTAGAGCGAGGGGGAAGGGTCTTGTGTCATCTAGTCTGGCTTTTCAAGTGTGCTGCTTCCCTTATCCAAATGTATCGTAATTTAGTGTGACGTCCGACTTCCACAGTACAGCACACATGCCATACTGCCCCGTTTATAGGCTAGGCAACCATTCACAGCACAACACTACATTCACACAAAAAAAGGACAGGAGATAGAAAGTACATCCATGCCCAGGCTGGCATTTGAATCCGGAACCTCCCAATCGCTGTCGAAGGGTTACCCCTTCAAAGAACCCTTATGTTTTAGATATATTGCCACTCTGTGGAAGTAAAGACTGTTGTGACGAAAGGCTCCAGGAATTTTTTTAAAAATCTTTTTATAACCAGAGCCTTTAGCCTTTTCACAGGAAAAAAAAAATCTGGTTTGCTATGACTAAAACCCTTCCCACAGAGGGAAAACGGTTACTTTTCTTTCTTCCGCTTCTTTTTATTTAATTATTTACTTGTGGTACCCGCACGGCTTTGCCCTTAGTTGAAAATTAAAAGGTCATTCGGTTCAACTGTATATTTACAAATATTGGATAACGAATTTCTCGCCAATAGTCTATGTTCATTCGCTCTCCCATTCCACGTCATGATAATTTCGTAATTTACTCGTCCATCTTATGATAATTTTACTCCGGAAAATGTTCTGAAAATTGAAATTGATAAAGAATAAAAACGAATTTTCGAAAAATCGCTTCGAGGTGCACTCCCCCATGCTACAAACTAACTTTGTGCCAAATTTCATAGAAATCGGCCGAACGGTCTAGGCGCTATGCGCGTCACAGAGATTCAGACACCTTACAGACATCTTGACATCCTACGGATATCTAGACATCCAGACAGAGAGACTTTGAGCTTTATTATTAGTAAAGATTTTATAATTCTTTCAAATTATAAATAAATGAGTGATAATGTCAGCATAAAGTTTTAATTGATGTAATGTACTTGGATTTTTGTTAGGACGACATGGACATGACAGATTTGGACACTGCCATGACAACAATCCAGCACATTGCTGATGTATCCAAAACGTCTGGCAAGGTCAAGCAAAGTGGTGAGTTCATTTTTCCTGAAAGCAACTAGTGGAAAAGCGAGTTCAGTTAATGATACAACGTCATTGAAAGTACAAAATAGATTTTTTACTTGAAAAAAACTTAATTTCACAAGTAGTCGTTTTGAGTCTAAAGAAGCGACATTCGTCAGTATTTTTTCCAGACAGCTGCTTTGAGAATTTTAACTCTTTTTTTTAGCATTTTTATTTGTAAATTTAATTTCCTGTATGAGCTGAATTTGATATTTGTAACTATTTGAACAATTGTTTAGAGGAAACACGAAAAGAGTTTGTTAAAAAAAATGTCTACTTTATATCATTTATCTTTATCTTATCTAATTTATTTATTAGTTTTTATTTATTAGAAGTATTGCCAACTACAGAAAAAAATTAGTTAAAGAGGCAACAATGATATAAATAACAAATTTTTTTTAAAAAAAGTACTAAGTACTTTTCAAAATGCACTCAAAAGGACAAAATAACTTTTCGGGGACAGAGAGGACATTTTAAGTATTCCTTTAGTTTTCGAAAATTCCTAGAGAATGACACCACAAACGAAGCAAAGTGCGGCTCAAGCCATGAAGAGAATTTCTTATCATTATCTAGCTTCCAATCATAACTTAGAGTGTTGAAACATGCATATTTTTCTTATTGGGAAATTCTGGTTTAAGATGACTAGAACAGCATTTTTCTTCGTTTGTGGTGTCAATCTTTTGGAATTTTCGAAAACTACAGGAATTCTTAAATTGTCCTTTTCTGACTCAGAAAAGTTATTTTGTCCTTTTCAGTACATTTTGAAAAGTGCTTAGTATTTTTTAAAAAAAAATCTGTAATTTTATTCTTTTTAGTGTAAATGTATTTCAGAAATGGAATAATTTTACCATCACGAAAATTCATCTTATTTTTTCATATAAATGCTTGGTACTAAAAGTGAAAAACCTATATACATGTCTAAAATTTTAGGCAGTTGGCACTAAAATTTAATCCTTGTTCCTCTCTAGGATTAGATTCCAAATTAGATCTCTGCTTGCTAATTTTATGCTTGCTTCAGAGAAGCCTTGATTCAAAATCTTCATCATGATTGGTTTTTAACATTAGTGCTGCAAGGCAACGAAATTTGTAATAACGGGTTTTATATTTAAACATGTAATGGGGAAATTACATTAAATTTGCTATTTTCCATCCTAACCGAAATAAATTTTTTTTCAGAATTTTAATTTTTCAGTGTTAAGTTGTACCTTAAGATTAAGCAAATCATTGAGTGAAATCCAGAAATCTCTAAGCGATCTAATTGTTGAAATATAAGCAAAATCAGGCCTTAGATTACTCCATGACAATCAGGCCAAGTATAATAAAACTGCTTAAAAACAATTAAAACAAATTATGCATTTAAAATATTAAAACGTAAAGACTAAAAAAGACATAAATTGTAAAATGACAAGTTAAAAAAAATCTAAATCACGTCAATGAATGAAAAAATGAATAAATGAAATTGAATTTTACAATCAAAAAATTTGTAAACTTTAAATTAAAAAGACAAATTATCAACATAGTTCCATCTGGTAAAAACCATTTTACAAGAAGAACGACTCCTAAGAGTCTTACTTGGGCACAGCAAGTTGTATCGATTATTACATAAATTAGAGTAAGAATGAGTCAAAAAAATCTGGATTATCAATTTTGTAAACGCAAGTAATAAACAAATAATTCCTCTTCTTGTTATCAATAATATTAATTTTTGTGCGCGTCTGTCCGTGTGTGTATCTGTGTGTTTATAACCCTATCTCCTCCGAACTGGCAACATCTACTAGGTCAATAATAGTGTTATTGGATGCGGGACATCCAGGGGAAGACATTTCGTTATGTCTCAACCCTCAAAACCTTACGACGCCGGATATCCGGTTGAAAAATCATCAATTATCTCTCGCCGCAGATGGTGAACTTGGGTTGGCGAGCGAAGCGAGCAGGGTTAGGATACCCTAGTTATTATTATTGTTCCCTTGCCCCCCCCCCCCCTTTATACACTATCCGCCTACGGCCGCCACAACCTGCTCTCTTCGGCATTTAAGCAATCGGAGAATAGGGAAAGAACCAGGGTTTCTCTTAGCCAGTTTTGCCGGTTCAAACTTTTGAATATGTTTACTTTTCTTGTTTATTACTTGCGTTTCTAGTCTATAGTCAATTGAACTGCTTCGGTCTTGACTGTAATCGATAACATTTCATTTATCTTGACTCCGTGTCTTAACCTAAATTATTTTACCACTTTCATCTAAAGGTTCCAAGGAGTCGGGCAAAAACAAGGATTCACTGGTGACAGAAGACCAAGAGGAGGAGGAAGAGGACCCTGAGAAGAAGAGGAGGAGCAATCTACGGGACATGATTGCTATCGTCAAGAAACTCGTCAACAAGACTGCCACGTCCTTTAATCCCAGTGCTGAGCCGGAAGACCTAGGCGTGCTCTACGTAAGCTTCCTCCAATCAAAAGCAAAATGAGTTATGAACACATTTAATGCAAGCGACGTCTCTATGGGCAATATTTATTTATTGCTTGTAGTGAATTAAATTGGCATGGGCAATGTTTTTCTTTTTATTTATTCGTTCATCAGAGGATCGTAAATTATTTTGCCCGTTCATTTAAAAGGCTTACCTAAAGTTCTAAAAATCTGATATTAAGAACCATTAAATATTAAACATTATAAATTAGTTGAATTATAAGTAATTAAATACTAGGACAATAGGCAGTAAAAAAATTAAACTTACTTCATTAACTTCCCGGCGTAAAAATATGATGACGAATACTGAAGCATAAGTGATGCCAAAAGTTTTATTCTAAAATGGAAAAGAGAAACAACTAGGGTAAGGGCACCAGTACCAGACAAGGGTCCAGTAGCAGACAGTCACAAGTTTGTATTTAAGTAATAAGAATTTTACGCGGGTAAAAATGATGTTGCTGTGGCCCATGAATACGGTGCAACAAGCACCTAGTGTTATCAGAGTGAATTTTGTGAGCCAGTCGGTATTGACAAGGCAGTGGTGGAAGGTTATGAACAGCTACCACAAGGTCAGCTGGTATTTCATATTCATTTGAATTTAATACGGTTTTAGTTCTAAAAATAAAGAACTTTTGCAAATTTTGAAGAAAAAAAGGATTTATTTTAGGTGTATCGAAAAAAACTTTTTTTCGAAATTCAATCTGTAAGGTGTTAAAAAGTTGCCCCTACCGAACCACATCTTACAGAATTCTTTTTTTCCGAATCAAAAAATATTTAGGTGTCCCGCACGAGGCTACAAGTTTATAATTTTCTTCAAAAAATCTATTTTTTCTAAATTTTTTTTAATAACATTAAAAATGTTAAAATTTGTTCAAATTAAAGATTGTGAATAATAAAGCCCGGAAATTATCGTTAAATAAAAGGTTTTGCTCTCGTGCGGCTTGCTCTCATGCTTTAGTTTCCTGCATAGTACGCAAAAAGCAGGATTTTTTTAAAGTTCAAGTTAGAATTTTCAATACAAATGTATTAGCTTTTTTTTTTGCAAATGTTGGTTAAAAAGTTTCTTTGTTAATAAAAAATGTTTGATGCATGTCTTTTGTTTGAAAGACAGAAATTATTTATTTTCTGATTATATTGCAAGATTAGTTTTGTGAAGTTGGAAAAAAAAAGGTTTTAAAATAATCTTACAAACATCGTTTTCATTTTATTACATAGAAGTATGTTATCACAAGAATTAATTATAAAAAACTAAACGCCTAAACATATGTAGAATATTATATGTATTATCATATTATATAAAGCTTTTTCCATACTACTGTTTTTCAACAGCTCTAAAAGGATGCGTGAGTTTTGCTAGAGATTTTTTCAGTGCACCATTTGTAGAGTACTGGAAAGTTACATAATAATAAACAACTAGCGTTTGGTACACAAAAGTGAACCCTTTGCTTCGTATGGGATGGGAAGGGATTTTTGCCCGGGCTATAAAACCGCGGGCTATAGCTCTACAGCAGTTAGTTTTAGAGTTTAAATAATTTTGAACATTTAGCAAAAGATCTCTGCAAACCTCATGACCTTCCAATATGTTTTCTAATATTTTTCTTTTCTTAAGGGAGTCGTGCTTGGCTTTTGCTCAAGAACAGCAAATTTCGAACAAATGCGATGTCTTTGATTTGTGTACTGCTGTATCCAATTTAACTGTCTCAGTAAAAGTTTTAAAATCAGTTATTTTAAAATCGATTAAAACTATTTTATAAAATCAATGAAAAACTATACAAGATTAGAAAAGTGTTGACATTTGAAGATTCTATTTCTTTTTGATGATCTTAGTCATTTTTGAAATCTATTGTTTTAAAGACTTTTCTAAAATCAACTGCCACCATAATTATTCCTTTTTTTTTAACAGAAAATGCAAGAAATTGTTAGTACAATTTTTTCGGAGAGCAATGCTGATTTATGGAAGGAGCTACAAGCAGTAAGTGGATTTATTGTCTCTGCATTTTTCCTTAAAAAAGTAAATGATTCCCCCCCCCCCCCCCGAAACGAACATCATGGCACCAAATACTCTAATATCGCTTCACTCAGTCCAATTCATTTCACTCTGCTTGGATCCGTGCTTTAGTATTTATAGGGCGAGATCCTACTAGGCTTGACCTACACTCATCGAGTTTCCTAAAACTGTTACTATAAATGAGAAGTTTCAATATTGAAACTTCGAACAGCAGCAACCCTATGATTGAAGCACTTTTGCTTAAAGGCAACCCTATACCATCGATTTTGCAATACTTTTACCTACATTTTTGTAATACAGTGGATTCCGCTTAATTGGACCACTGGTTAACCGGACCAGCTGCTTATTTGGACCAAATCTTAAAGAACCAAAACAATTTCCATTACACAAGCCTATAATATTCGCTTAATTGGACCGAAAATCCGCTTAATCGGACGAAGGAATATGAGAACAAATTGGAAAAAAATTAAAAATCGTCCACTTGAAGCGAGTTTCAAGTGGGTCAACGAACCTAATAGTTAGTGCAATAAAAATTAAATAATGGTTCCTTGTAACTTTCAATTGAATTCGGCAATATTTACAAGAAAAAATGTTAAACGAAACAACCATTTCATAGCAGCACTGTTCCAGCGGAAATCAAAATTTCAGTGAAATTTCAAATTTCTTCAATTTAGTTGTAAAATACGCAATTTACATTTCATTGGAAATTTTCAATGACCGATCAGTATTTTTTAGCAGTTATTTCTTCACTCTCACATGTTTAATTACTTTTGATTGCTGAATTGAATCGATACTGACGACTGGAAGGAATGACTAAAACCATTTCGGTCTGGGACGAGTGTAAAAAGTTTATTCGCTTTATTTTAATTTAATTTTTAATAGGAAAATTTCGTAAACAGCAATTTCTCTTCTTTGTATGCTTACCATATGTATGGGGACTCACAATAATCATAAGGGCATTTATATGTTTTGTGTATAATATGTTCATTCAAGCTGGGTCCTGTTCGCTTAATAGGACCAGCCGGTTATTAGGACCAAAATGATCCTGTTCCAATGTGGGCCTATTAACCAGAATCCACTGTATAACTTAGGTGGAGACTTGATGAGGGTAAATTACTCATTTTTTGGGCACCTTTTGCCCCTGACGACCCTGGTTAGGGACCGGAAAAGGGTAGACATTCTCACTTTAACGTTTTCTTTACAGCTTTAACTCTTCATTAAAACAATTTTTGGAAACTCGATGAGGGTAAATTACTCATTTTTAGGCACCTTTCAACCCCTGGCAACCCTGATTAGTTCATGTGAAAAATGTAGAAATTCTTACTTTTCACGTTTTATTTACAACTTTTACTCTTCATCTATGGTAACTAATTTAGGATACTCGATGAGGGTCGGTCAAGCCTAATGGGATCTTAGACTATTAGGCTCTGATTTTTTATTTGGAGTGAAGTGAATAGAACTGAGTGAAGCGAGATTAGGGTGTCACGAAGAAAAGTTTCTAGTCCCGCCTTTTACAGGGGCGCAGCGAACTTAATTTTTTGAGTGGGCGGAAATTCTTATTTTACGGAATGGAACTCTAAATGTTGTTGAATGATGATGATTTTGCCAAATCATCAGACAAAATTTACAGAATTGTAATAACTTTGCCGAATTGTCAGACAAATTTTGCAGAAAGGTGATAGTTTTGTCAAATCATCAGAAAAAATTTGTCGAATTATAATTTTGCCGAATAGTCATACAAAATTTGCCGAATTCTGACAATTTTCCCGAATCGCCAAAGTTTGCTGAATTGTAACTGTGCCGAATCGTCGGACAAATTTTGCAGAATTGTGATAATTTGGCAAATCATCAGAAAAAATTTACCGAATTATAATTTTGCCGAATAGTAAGACAGAATTTGTCGAATTATGACAATTATTCCGAATTGCCAAAGTTTGCCGAATTGTAACTGTACCGAATCGTCAGACAAATTTTGCAGAATGGTGATGATTTTGCCGAATCATCAGACGAAATTTGTCGAATTATGATAATTTTGCCGAATTGTCTGTAAAAATATACCGAAATATAATAGTTTTGCCGAATCGTCGGACAAAATTTTCCGAATAAGGAAACTTTTTGAGGTCATCTGTGACCTCCTGCAACTTCCTGTGACCTCCCATCGGGGCGCTCCTGACCTCTTATCAAGCTAGAGAATCAAATTCAATAGGAGGTAAAATAAAAAGTAAGACGAAACATTACGAGTAAAATTCACAGAATTTTAATGTTTCAACTTTAGATCTTTCCGCTTGTTTAGGGTGAATGGAAAGATATAATTTTTGGCATTGCATAAAAATCTATATTTTCTGAGAGCAACTCTACTGCAAACCTAACACGGCAGTATCGTACTGTTTCGGTTAGGATCTGCGTAGCCTTCACAATACTGCCAGATTAGGTATGCCGCAATTAAAGGTATGAAAATTTTGATTTAGCTCAGAAATCTAAGTCAACAGAAATTACGACAAAAATGGTTTCCCTGCATAACTGCACAGCATGTAAAACGTTATAATAAGTTAATATTTAAAAGTAAAATTCTGTACAAACTGTCTTATGTACGATATTTGTTTGATTGTATCTGTCTTGACAGGAGGGAGAAGATGGTGTTGCTTTGAGCAACTCGGTGCAGGACTGGGCCATGTCCAAGCTGACGGAATCCAAGGTGACCCCGGAAAAGGAAGTGGACTTGCTCATGATATCAGACAATGTTGGTGAGTATGTAACCGCGAAACAATCGGCCCGATTCAATTCCGCTTTGGATTAACTTTGATATCGTTTTTGATTCGATCAGAGGGCTACTTTGATGTCAGTTTGGTGAATCGGAAGCAATGTAATCTTCGTGACAGTTTGGAAACAGCTGGGAAGAATTAGGGTAACGGCACCAACAGACATGCGTATGACATCGCTCTCTGGTTAACTAAATTTTCTGAGCTTTTTAATGTATTTAGACTTTTTAGACTACTTTTTTCTCATGCAACTACATCTCATCTAACAATTGGCTGCTTCTGGATCCTTTGAATTACAGTCGAACCTCCATATATCGAACTTCCTCATATCAAAATTTTCTATATATCAAAATCCCAGGAAATTTCTATGTTCATTACGTAGAAAAATTGTTTCTATATATCGAAAAAAATCTCTATATATCGAATTTTTTTTCGAGACATTCGTAGATTTTTTCCACTTTAGACTGTTTGTCTCATGAAAAATGAAGGTTAGGGGAGAAAATTATGTTTACTTAAGTTTGCTACGAAACTCATAAGGAATCTGGGGTTCAGGGGTGTGTAGATAGGTCGTTGTTTCGTTCTGGAGTTCTTAAATTCCCTCAAGTTTATTTCAAATCTTAGTTGTAACCAGTAACATTGTAAAATCAGTTTCAAGTTCTCCCTTTTGTCTGTTTATTATCATTCCTAGTCTTTTTAGCTGCAGTAAAAATCATTCAAGTTAAGTAGATTGATTTTTTACTTTTCTTTCGATTACATTGTCATCTTATAATGTTGCGGATCAAGTTGAATTGAAGAAAAATGAAGATGTATATATGAACGCACAAAAATGTAATTTCTGCTATTTTTTTAACTATTAACTTTTATTTAATCCGATGCTTGTATCAATTTAAAATTGGGTTTCATACACGTAAATTAGCTTTAATTTCGATGTTTTAGGAGACTTTTAGGATAAAATACGATCGTTTTTATACGTCGAAATTTTTATATATCGAATTTTTTCCCTACAATTTGCTACTTCGATTTATGGAGGTCCGACTGTAGTTAAAATTTTTATTTGCTCAATTTCGAAAAAAGTTCCGACCCTCAGTAACAGACACCGGTAAATCTGATGATATCCAGTAACAGATTGGATGAGAAAAGGATGAGTAATGGACAAAATTCCATTTTTCTCGTCAAAATGTGCAATAGTTCTTTATTTTTAGAACTCAAACCTTTTTAAATTTAAATGAACATGAAACACCAGCTGATCTCTTGGTGGTCGTTCATAAGTTTCCAACACTGCTTTGTAAATACCATCTGGCTCATAAAATTCACTTTGATAACACTAGATGGTTGCACCGTATTCCTAGGTCGCAGCAACATCAGTTTTACCCGCCAAAAATTCTTATTTAAATCCAAACGTAATGGTAAGTCTGTTACTGGTGCCGTCATCCTACACGGTATGAGAGTCTTTCGGAGTGCCTTCATCCGATTCCCCATACGACAAATTTGATGTCTGCTTGATGAATCGGAAGTGGTTTCATCAGCAGCCGCGTTCACAACTTACTTTTCGACCCGGTGAATCCCCGCTCTGGCTCCGCAAAAAACCCGATTGAAAAATTACCCCGTTTCCATGTAAAAAGAGGTTCTCCCATTGCACCAGAGAAAGCGGTTTTTACCCAGCATCCTTAGCGGGTATTAGACGAACTTGTTTCGCGTAATGCATTCCGGGTAGAAACACCGCTTTCACTCCAGTAGCTAGCAGGAGTAGAAAGATTCCACATAAAACCCGCTAATAACCGAAATGTGGTGAGAAGCTGATTGAAAAATTCCCCGTTTCCATGTAAAAAGAGGTTCTCCCACTGCACCAGAGAAAGCGGTTTTTACCCAGCATCCTTAGCGGGTATTAGACGAACTTGTTTCGCGTAATGCATTGCGGGTAGAAACACCGCTTTCACTCCAGTAGCTAGCAGGAGTAGAAAGATTCCACATAAAACCCGCTAATAACCGAAATGTGGTGAGAAGCTGGTTTTTTCCGGGGTCGAAAATGTCCATGGCAACGGCCCTAGCGTGACTGGTTGAAAACAAGAGAAAAAAGCTCGAGATGTAAGATAATCGCATCAATCCCCTTCTCCGTATGACAAGTTAGATAATAGCTTAATGAGACGGAAGCGATTTCACCCACGAAAAGGGCAGACTGCCGATGAAAACAGAGTAGCATTCACATACGGTTGCCGTACATCAATCACGTGACTGAATTCACCCACCGGAGAGAAGGGCGCGCAGCTCGGCGGAAACCATTGAAATGCTGTTTCAGGTGGAAAAAATCGGTGTGGACGTGACGGACGGCCGATAAGTGAACAGCCCCTGCTTGATTGAAACCAACAGGGGAAAAAGCACGACCGTCGCGAGAATCCTTCTGAGTGTATCGAAAGAAAATCGATGACAATAGTGAAGTGCTTATTTTTACTCTCGTTTGTTTCCGAAGTAAATATAAGCAAGCTTGGGACACCAAAAAATTTTCAGACGGACTTGGAGGTTTATTTTGCACCCGCACTGGATCATTACGATTCGCATTGACGTCATAACTCCTCCCTCAACCGTCGCAGCACTGAAATTCCATCAGCAGAGACAGATTAGGATTGCGCAATCACTTTGAAATAATCTAGTGTATTTAGTCATTATTAGAGCCCGGATAATGATATGCAAATATATATGTGCACATGAAATCGCATATGCTTGCCATTTTTAACGATAACGCAGTTAAGTGCATGAAAATGCCAAATGTTTAAAATAAAAGCATAGTACTGGGTTTTCTTTTATTCAAATATTTTTTCCGCATCGATAGAAAAACAGTTTGGAAAACACAAAATATTAACTTCGCCACAAGGAACGGAAAATAATAAAGCTCATAGAAGCCAGTTTCTGGTAATGGATGCGGTCCCTTAACTGTGCCAAAGAAGTAGGCCTATTTCTATACAAACGTGAATTTAAGTACCTTCGCAATCAGAAGTCAGCAGCAGTAAGATCCGGAGACCATGGGAAAAGACATGACTGTTTCCTACTGTCGACCTCAGAAGTGTTGTTACAGGAGTCGCTATGTGCGGATGCTCTCTATTGTGCATTCAAGTATGGGCCACATCACCTGTGAAAGAAACGATTTGAAGTTCGTAACTATGAGGCTTCTTGAAGTCAAAAGGGCCATTGATTCAACTGCAGTGCCACCTTCGGTCAAAAATGTAATTATTGTATTTTCATTTCAAACAAAACTCATATGTTTTTGAACGTTTATGTGCTAACCGCATCGTTTTATTGTAAAAAGTTTAATAATTATAATGTTCTAAAAGGTCTAACGATTTTTAGATCACTTGGAATGTTACTTTCTTCATTTGGCATAGACAAATACACTATTTGGTGATTTCGAGACTAATTCAGTTTTTCTTTTCCCAGCGAGTCAGAGCTTAAAAGGCAATCCCAAAGACTTGAAGAAAAAGCACGCTCCTTATCTCTATTACCCGGATTACGGAGAAAATCCGAGGTGGGCGGAGCTAAGAAGGAATTGGGGTGGAGCATCCGACCAAGTACGAGTTCCAGTGGCTGTTTTCGGTGAATCTGGTAAGTGCACAGATGGTCAAAAGATTTTAAAAGGACACATTGAAACTTTTCCCTCCTCCCAAAGAAAGGAACATTTTTTTCGAAGTATTTTTCATACAATTATAGCTAAAGTTTAACTTAGGGAAAATGGTTGAACAAAAAGTCATTGATAGAATACCACATCTTTGGTGACTAGGGGACGTTAAACATGCTTATGCTTGTGGTCACATAGTCCTCCAAGTGAAATGATACCTCTGGGGGTGTTAGGCCAGAAGTTATTCGACTTCTGGTCTGGTTCTAAGTTATCGAACTATCCAGAGACGGTGCCATCTGTCGTGTTTGAGCCAAATCGGACTTCCACCTAGAAATAGGCGCTCAGTTAAACGAAAGCCGTACCGCTCTGCCTTAAAATAGAATAGCATTGCTATTCGGGCTTCGGGTTTCCAAGTGGCATAAGTAACAACAACAACATACCACATGCTCTGCATTACTGACAATCATAATTTCCTTTCACAATCATAATTTCCTTCCGATTCAGAATTGATGCTTTTATTTCTTCCTTAAAAACGAGCTTGTTTTTCATTCTTAAATTACTAATTTTGGCCTCAGCATAGCGTAGTCTTGCAAAACGAATCTGAACTTTAATTCTTTTACATCTAAAACGCTAAAATTTTTCTTAGAAAATACTGTTTGTCATATGATAGGGGAGTGAAGTAGAACTTCTGCATACACGGGTCTGGGTACCCGCAGACCCGCACTGCGGGGTCTGCGGGTATCCAGACCCCGCAGTGCGGGAAGGGGGTGACACTCTTAAGGGGCCCAATGGCCCAAGAAATTGAAGAAAAAATTGCAAAAAAAAAGAAAAAAAAACTTGAACTAAAACTTTTCAGCTTTAAAAATATACACTGCTAGCCACTTGGTAAGGGGCATTACAGATTTATTTCAAGGGGGCCCACTATTTATAGATCCGGACTTGAACTTTTGGCTTTTTTTACAGACTACCTGAGGGAAATCTCCTTGTTGATTATCGTTGGCTATATTTCAGTTAGAATGAAATCAATGCAAGAACAATCTATCTAGATCGGGGTTCTCAAATTGGGTGCCGCAAAATTTGGCGAGGTGTGCCGCGAAGTGTCTGGTTTTTGTGGCAATTCCCTCCAGGGCTGTGAAAGCATATTGAAGAAACATACTATTACTAATACAGCAACAGCGGTGATTTTACCAGAGGAAGAAGTTGTACAAGTTTTGTTTCCCATCGGCCCCTGGGCCGATGCGCTCTCCCGTCTATCTGTCCTTGTGCCCTTAAGTCTAAACACCTTTTTTATTTATTTACTTTTTTTACATTTTAATTTAATTTATTTATTTTTGGTGCAAATGTCTTGTCTTTTTTTTTTCGCTCACAAACTTGTGCGATTTTACTTCGCTTTCCTTTTCTTAACTCGTAAACTTCTGTACCATTGTTTATTTTTTCTTTTCTGTTTCTTTCTTTTTTTTTTTGCACCTTTTTTTTGCACTTTTTTTTGCACCATTTCTTTTTTTTTTTTTTTTTGAGGCCAAGGTTGGCGCCCTCTCACCCAGTCCGCCCATGGTCCCAAATGTTTAACATGTTAATCTTTCAAAATGCGGCTGCTATCATGTCTTAAGACTAATTCCTGTTACACTCGCTGTGGCATGTCACGACCAATAGTCTTTCACTTTCCAACAAGATGCGACACCCCCCCCCCCCTTTTCTGACAGAAGTTCCCCATTTTCTCAATAGCGAGCTTTCTTGTCGTTGGGTTTGTCGAGTTGCTGACAACGACAATCACCTTGTTCCAGTGGCGCAGCGAAGGAGCGGGGGGGGGGGGGGAGTGAAAACACCCACAAGAGGCATTGGTTTTAACATTAATACAAATCATAATTTAGTAGTTTATGCATTATGAAAGGGTTGTTTTGAACAACCTCCCCCTCCCAAAAAAACCCTATCAAAAAACCCCTTCAGAAGGTTTTATGATCAAAAAAACCCCAGAAGGTATTTCTAGCTGCGCTAGTGCCTTATTCCATAGCCACTGCGCTCTCCGGATCTAACTCCTGGCGATATTTTCATGGCGTTTCATCAAAGATAGTGAGTTCGTATCCTAAGAGATTTGCAAGGTTTACGCCAAAAGATCACAACAGTATTTTCTAAGATTGATCATAACATGTTACTGCCAGTGAAACAAGAATTAGACTTTAGACTTAATTCCTTGTATCGAACATTTCAGGAAAAAACTTGGTTAGATCGGGTTTTTTGGCGCAAGATCCTCGGCTATACTGCACCAATCAAAGCTTCTACAGTTTCATTCTCCAGTAAATTCAACCTTGTTGCTGTATTGATAATACATTTGTTTCAATAAGGCTCCTAAATCCTGGAGGAAATTTTGATATGTATTTTATAGAGACAGAATAGGACGCCATGAAAAAATTCTAATTCTTTACAGAATACCGCGAGTCAGAAAAATTCGAGAACCCTCGATCTAGATACAAAAGTAAGATTTTAAAGGTTTAAACCAGGGTTCTCAAACTTTTAGACATTGCGACCTCCTTTTTAGACTAAGTATTTTGGCAACCTCCCAAAGTTTTAACTCTGTCTAAATCCTAAAACAATAACTAAGAACTACACAAATGAGATAAATAAATACCTTTGTGCTGAACAGTAATGTAAGAAAAACAACGTTAGAAGAAGCACAAATGGTTAAGTTTTATCCTTAGAAACACAAGTAACTAGTAAAACAAATATGAATTTTTGTCTCTTGAATTGTTTTATAATAAGAGACAGTAGTCTACCTTACTGATTGTATAATTTTGTAGTTTTATGACAGTTATTGACCTTGCGCTCCTTCAAGTTCTATCATTTCACGCAGTACGAAAAAGAAACAAGCAAAGACTAATAGAACACGAAAACCAACTTGTTCATGTATTAAAAGCTTTATATGTACTCTTTTTTTTTTAAATAAAAACACAGCAATTAATAAATTTATTTTTAACTTTTCTTCCACATCTCGCGACTCACCGTTTGAGAACCCCTGGTCTAAACAAATGGTTTAGTGAGACCTTCTATTTTAAACAAAACAATATACAGGTTTCGCATAATACCTGATTTTCACCGCAAATGTTTTAATGAAAGGCAAGTAACTTCTTATTGAATCACTATTTCCTGTCATTAAGTTTTACTTTTTCGTATAATAGTCATATTAGTTTTTGTACAATGTCCACTCACGTATTTGATTATTCATTGCAGTGGAACCCGTCAGTGTTCAATCTTTGTATTACAAAACCTTTCACAAGATGGCGTCTTTGCAGAATTCTATCACGTAAGTTTTTTTTTCCTTCACATCTAGTTCAATAAATTTTGCCAGAGGTCAAAATTAAATTCCAATTTTTTTTCGACTTTTTTTCTGAAGTGACCTAATTTATTCCTGGTTTAATTTATGAAAACAAATGTAGTTGCATTTTGAGAATTAAAACAACATTACTGTTAAGAAAAAATGAGATTCCATGATCATTTTCGATCATAGTCAAAATCCATGACTTTCCAGGCGCGCAGACACCCAGTTTATAGTTTTATATATGTCTCAACTGCACTGAATGCAGAGAAAATTTTGAGTATAATAAATTTTAATTTGCTTTTTCTAGTATTGGTATGCTGTCCTGTCTATTTAACTGTTTTTGCAAAACACATACTACACGCAAACCTGTTTTTATGCGGTCTTTTTTTATGAGCTTTTTTTTTTCGATTTTTTTTTTAGCACTCACGATTGCTTATTGTTCTCACTTGACTGTCCTTGACGTTATGGTTCCTTTTTCAGCTTGGACCAGGGCTGCAGCACCACCGTCCACCGGCGGCTGGTCCTGAGCACTTCCACCGGAATCCACTTTTGCTGGGCGCTGGCGTCCATTTCCTACACACGCATGCTCATACACACTCCCCTACGCGCGCACGCCTTTACACACATACACACGCCTACGTGCACACACGTAAGCCTGCACACACAACTATACACACGTAATCACCCAGGAGGAGGGACATGCTTGGGGGGGGGGAGCCATGTCTAGAAACAATCTCTAATCAGTAGGGTCTTGTCGCAACTCGTGATTGTGAGAAACATAATTTAAATTCAAAGTTTCAGAATTCAAATTAGAGTTGATTTTTTTTTTTTTTTTGGTGCGATTTTTTTTTTTTTTGTGGTATATTAAAATTTTAATCAGATTGGGATTGAATAGACAAAATTATTCTTAAAACGAGTGCGAGATAGTTTTTTTAAGTGACGACATAGGCACCCCCGATGGGAAGTCACTGCGACCTCCCCAAAAGTTCCTTGTTCGGGAAACTTTGCCCTACTACTCGACAAAAATTATCAACACTTGGTTTATTTTGATTTCGTTTAAAGATTATTTTGTAAGTTTTTGGGTCATTTTCTATGTGAGACTTTTTTTCTGCGAGTTCCTATCCACCGCATAAAAAATATTTTTCAACTGTGTAGCGAAAATAATTTTTTAAAGCTACTCGTGAAGTTTCGAACAATTTTTTTATGCGGTCCCTATAAACCGCATAAAAACTGATTTGGGTGTACCTCAAAAGTAGCCACCACTGGAAATAAAACAGAGTTAAGTTAATCTTAACAATGAAAGTTAGCAGATCTAAAAAGAGTTGGCAGTTAAATTAAGCTTAAGAAAGAAAATTTGAACTTTCCCTCTTGTGCGAGCATTCCAGAATTTTCCATTCCTACCTTGAGACCAGGCCCGACGACACTGACGCAAAAAAGAAAAAAGAAGGAAGGAAAAGAAGGATATATATATATATATATATATATATATATATATATATATATATATATATATATATATAATGTGTATATATATATATATATATATATATATATATATGTATATATATATATATATATGTATATATATATATATATATATATGTGTGTGTGTGTGTGTGTGTGTATTGTATATATATCTAATTTGAATTCTGACACTTTGAATTCGAATTATGTTTTTTGCGATCACGAGTTGCGACAGGACCCTACTCATTGGGGGCTAATGTTTCTAGAAACGGCTCATGTCCTCCCAAGCCTGCCCCTCCTCCTGGGCGGTTACGTGTGTGTATATGTGTAAGGACTTGTTTGTGTGTGCGTATGTAGGAGTTTGTGTATGCAGGACACCGCCTAGGAGGAGGGGATTCCGGTGGACAGTGCTGCTAGTGGTGGCTAGGACCAAAGGAGCAGCTCCGTCCTCCGGTAGACGGCGGTGCTGCAGAGGCCCCTGGTCCATTCTGAAAAAGGAACCAGACATCAAGGACGCTCAAATGAAAGCAATAAGCTATCGTGGTTGCTCAAAAATTGATGAAAACTCCGAATAAGAGAAAACCTAAAGATGAAGTAAAATTTACTCTTTTGATATTTACTCTTATAGCACTTAAAATAGAGTTAATTGTTTTTAGTAAGCAGTTTTGATATAGTTTTTCCCTCTACTTTTTTTTTTCTTTCTTCCCCTTTTCTTTTCCCTATTTTTTTCTTCTCCCCTTTTTTTATTTTCCCCCTTTTCTTTTCTTTTTCTTCTTTTTTTCTTTTATTGGGGGGGGGGGGAGATGCCTGTTGACATAACTGACAAGGGTCCCGCCTTGGCACTCGGCGGCCTATCGGGACCCCTCTCCTTATTTTACTACCCCCGTTACGTCGTATTAACTCCTTTTAATTACAGTCAATGAATTAGCAGTTGTTTTTGGACGATTAACATAACTCTTGCTTATGATTGGGTGAGTAAATATTGTCATGTAAATTAATTTTGTTTTTACAGTGGTGCCAATGTGTCGGGGATCTTTCTGGACAGCCGCATCATCACATTCGATGTCAAACCCACCTACGAGAAAGATGTCCTTCTTGAAGACCCCGTCATCATTTTCTTGGAGCACCAAAGACACGTAAGAAGTCTTATTGCTCATCCTGGTTAAAAGAACATTCAATGCTAGATATCCTACTTCATATCATTGACGGATACAAGGGACGGGAGGGGGCGATCGCCCCTCTTCTGAGGGGCTCTGCTGGCATTTTTTCGGCATTGAAGTCCCAAACTTATTTTTTAGACCATCTGCGAAGAACTGAATGAAGCTCTCAGCTGGAAATGTTTTGGAATATTTCAAACTTGGGGTCTTAAAAACTGCGATTGTAAACAACCTTTGGTATTATTAGAGGAAGGAATGAGGTGCAAACTCTTAACGATATTCGGTTATCTATCTATCTATCTATCTATATATATATATATATATATATATATATATATATATATATATATATATATATATATATATATATATATATATATATATATATATATATATATATATATATATAAATGAATGTTTGTCTGTATGTCATCCATGAACTCAAAAACTACCCGGCAGATTTGGCTGAAACTTTCACCGGTTGCTATTTTTGGTACAGGGAATGTTTATAGACCAGTTCAAAAAAAATCCGATCGATAGTTCCTTTTTTATTCCAATTTAAGTCACAATCCATTGGATAAATACGAATAAAATTATCGGCTGCAGAAATTAATTCGCGTGAAAGATCTCATTGATAAGAAGTTAGCTGTTTCCATTTTTCTTGAGTTTGAACAAATAAATTCTTTCTTCATTGTTTTATGGCTTTTCATGCAACAGGGGGATTTAAAACTTTTTCTATTTGATATTTTTAGCGATTGATTGATCTTGCAAACTGCGTGAGTACAAAATTTGAGTATAGTCACGGCTTCACTTGATACCTGGATCGATTATTATGAAAATTGCTATATATATGTATTTTTCCACGGAGTAGGTGCATAATATGCTCATTGAAGCCACTCGCCACCAGGTGGCACTGCAGAGTAGCAACTTCTGCCCCGTTCAACCGATTGTCATGAAAATCAGTATAATGATATATTTTTTTGTTGGCGTAGCAACGCGCGTCGGGTACAGCTAGTAATACTAATATATACTTATAATTCGGTTCTATAACTGTCTATTTTTTTCAAAATTGAAGTTCCAAACACGCAATTTCGTCCCTCCCTTGAAGAAGTCCTGGATGCGTCCTTGCTTCATATCGGTGTCTATCTTGAAAGGAAATAAGAATAAAGTAAAATTATTAAAATATATACATATTTTAAATTAACAAATTGAAGGTTCGTTTTCAAATTTGCAGTGCATAAAGAAAGAGCAGTGCATTAAAAAAAATAATTCTTCCATTGAAGCACTATTTTTCTTTTCTTTCGCAGTTAATTTGTACTTTAAAAAAGTGTAGGAAAATGTCAGATGGGCCTGTTCATGGGAGGAAATGATCATTAAAATAGATTTCTTCTGAACGAATCTTTATAAAAAGTATTTTTCTCTAAAGAAATCAATCGAAGAAATAAGTGAATTAAAAAATGAAGGTAGAAAGATATGAATGAGTGAGGGAAAGAATGGATAAATTAGCGAAATAATAAATAATTGAAGATAGAAATAAATGAGTTAATTATTGATTAAGTAAATGAGTGAATAAAATGCTAACTGGAAGTGAAAATTACTGAATGAATAAGTAAACAAATTACGTAATGAGTGAATACGCATATGATTAAAAAATATGAATGAATGAATAAATGAAGTAAACCACTCTTTGTACATGAAATACACCGCCAGCTCAGTCCTTTCCAGCCGAAGACTGCAATTTCTTGCTTATTAGCACTCATCAGCCCGGCATAGGAAAGTGACTGAGCTGGAGATGGAAAACCTCTTAAGGAAGCCAAGAGTGCCAAACAAACTGGTAGCTAATATAGAATTCGCACAGACCAGACGAGTGACCGAAGCAATGGTTCGGTTCAACTCTTCGAGTTGAACTAATTTATTTATATTAGCTACCAGTTTGTGTTAGCTAATTTATATTAGCTACCAGTTTGTTTGGCACTCTTGGCTTCCTTAAGAGGTTTTCCATCTCCAGCTCAGTCGCTTTCCAATGCCGGACCGATAAGTGCTAATAAGCACGAAACTGCAGTCCTTGGCTGGAAATGACTGAGCAGGCGGTGTATTTAATGTATTTCTGCTTTAGCCCTGGCAAATGGGCGGTTATTTACTGAACATTACTCTTTGTCTTGCATGCACCTGTTTTACAAATTGCACCAAACATATAAAATTAAAACAAGCGTGATATAAAATAAATAATTAACTTAGGTAAATACACCAGTAATAGCCAATGCTTCAGTAGTGGCCACTTCAGGGTATATATTTGAACAAAAAGGATTCGACATCTCCCAATAGATTCAAAAGTGCGTCAGGTTGCGTGCAAGTTGGTAAACCTTCTGCACGTTTGATCCCATTGGGAAAGGTGGAATATTGTTTTTCAAACATAAACCTTGAATGGACTCCCTACTGAAGTTTACCTTTTTTCACTGAACATGAATAGATCTTAATCGAAGCTGCTTGGAGCAAAGATGAAATTGATTCTATGTATGGGGAATGTATAGTTATACAGGGTGAGTTTGATCGAATCTACCATACGAAAGGGGGTGATAGAAGAGCCCAGACGGAACATAGAACCACCCATTATCGTGTCAAATCCTTACAGTGGCGGATCATGCGATTTTGGGGCCCCAGGCGCAACCTATCCGGAGGCCCCCTTCAATTGACACAACGAAAGTGATATGGTTTCCTATATTTACAATGTAAAAAATCATATTTTTTTTAATCAACAAGCTTTTGGGGGGGGGGGGGAATATTCTTATTTAAAAAGGAAAAACAACGATATTTCTGACAAAAAAAGTTTACTGCGAAAAATTGTCTTTGTTTTTTGGTAATTTAGGTAGTGCAGGGTGTGAGATCCGAACCCCAATTTCAGACTATCTAGCAAAATCGCAGCTTTCCCCTGTTTTTGAATGCGCATCATTCAGTGGCGCAACCAGAGAGAAAAAAAAAATCTTAGGGGCCGGAGGTTTTTTCCATTTGGCCCAGAAAAAAAGAGAGAGGAGAAAGAGAACCTTTAATTGGATAGGAAAAATAAGGAGAGAGGGGGTCCGGGGGAAAGTTCTCCCCCGGGAAAAATTTTAAACTCGTAGTTTTAAAAACGCAGTTTTAGACTTTCTTTGATGATGTTAGGGGGCACAAAGGTGCAGCTGCAGGCAGGTCCGGATCTGCGCACCCGCAGACCCCGTAATGCGGGGGTGCACCTGGTTTTTTTACGGCCCAAGAAATTGAAGAAAAAGCTGAAAAAATCTAGCACTCTAAGACTTATTAACGTTACAAATATACACTGCTGGCCTCTGAGGCCCTACAAATTTTGTTGTAGGGGGTCCGAAATTTATAGATCCGGTCCTGGGTGCAGGGGTCTCAGCGGAAAGTTGTTGAAATTGAAGTCCTAAAAACACGATTATATGTTATATTTATTGACGTTAGGGTAAGGGATGGAGCTCAGGGACTGCCTTTAATCGATTTTTTTTTTTCAAAACAATAGATAGAGATCAATTCCTCCCCCCCCCCCCCTTCCCAATTTTCGAAACTGTATAGTTTCAAAAATACAACAGTAGACAAACTTTACGGGATATTTAAAATGTGATGAAAACCTTCGTGAGAGATTTGCTTTTGTTTCTTTCTTGAAAATTGTACAGTATGATGCAATCCATACTTAAAGGATAACTTAATAGGCTAGACCGGTTATAGTTTAGACACATTTTACATTTTGATTTTTGTTATATTTGTTATTTTATATTTTTTTTTACGAGGGTTACGTACCAAATCAAAATTTCATCGGATTCAAGCAAAATTTTCTTATTAAATAATGATTTCAAACCTTTGTAGAGATAATGTATTCGCAACAATAATATCTTAAATTTCTTCTCGAAATTTATTAACTATACTCAACGTGAGTCAAGTAGATACACAAAAGAATAAACTGTTGCGCTGAAGTAATAAGCGAAATGAAGTTTTTAAGGGTTGTTTTGAAAAAAGATTTTTACAAAATATTTTGTTCGAGTGAGATGCTAAAAGTAAATTTGATTTAGTTAATGTAAATAAAGTATGGCTATCTTCTCCGAATTACGCTCTTTTAAATATTTCTAGAGTAATTTCATTCATTTGAGGGTTTTTTTTTTTTTTTTGAGCAATCACGATTGCTTATTGTTCTTATTTGACTGTTTTTTGGCGTTACGCTGATTTTATTTTCCTGCCAGCACTCTCTGCCAGCACCACCGTCGCGTCGACCGGCCTCACGATGCTGCTCCTCTTGCGAAAACCGTCTCCAGGTTGCGTCCATGTCCTACACACACACGCCTACACTCTCATACCTGCGCACAGACACAAACACACACTCCTACACACATACACACACTCATGCCTGCACACAAACACATATGTCTACATACACACATACGCACACTCATGCCTGCACACAAACACATATGTCTACATACACACATACGCACACTCATGCCTGCACAAAGACACAAACACATATGTCTACATACACACACACGAACACCTACACACACAGCACTGCAGACACAACACGCACTCACATGCATACATACACACACACGCACCCACACACATGCGCCTACACAAACATACACGCCTGTGATTGCGAAAAACATAATTTGAATTCAAGATGCCAAAAATTAATTTTTTTTTTTTTTTTTTTTTTTGAGCAATCACGAATTGCTTATTGATTATTTACTTGACCAAAGTTGGTGTTGCTCTGATTTTTCAGATTACCATGGCGATGGCTGTTTTTATTACTTATTTAGAGAGCAAAATTTTCGTAGTCATAGTTACAAATCGTCTGAGGCCAGGCGCTTCAAATAGGGAGGGGGGGTGAGAGGGGCGGTTGCACTCCCAAATTTTTCACTCAGAAAAATAAAAAATGGTCAATTCATTTAAGATAACTTATAAAATCATTTGCTTGCATTTTCAGAACAGAAAAAACTGATTTAGAATAATTATTTTCCTTAACTAAAGAAGTAGTCTCTTCATATGGGTTAAATATGTCAAAAATGCGTAGTCTATGTTATGATCGGGCATCTTGTATGAGATGCCGGTACAGTGTTGAGACTGCGCAATTTTTACGCGTAAACTCCATGTCATTTTACATAAATATTAATGCTCATGTTATATTTTAATGTTTAGCTAGTAAGTATTCATTGACTCCTTGTACTAGAAACACATTTTAGTAACTCGATGTATTATATGCTTTCTTAGAAACTCTTTGTAAAGCTATGCTCTTTTTGAAAAACATCCTATATCAAAAAATACTTTCACGTCTACAAATATATCTTGATGCTCTTTACTTGACAATCTCTGAGTGACACACGATGGTATTCAAGAGTTAAATCTATAAAAGTCCTCTGGACGAATTACTGGAAAGCGACTTTTTCAATGATAGGAAATCTGATGTCATTTTGATTGGTATGACTTTGTTTGAATTTTCGTTTACTGTACTTATATTGTGGAGCGTTTTTTTGAACAATGCTACACTCTATCACAAAACTTTCAATCCGTTAATCATAATTCATGGATTGACAATTGAAACTTAGTAATTTTCGAACAAAATGATCAATTCAGTTTCTCAAGAAATTGAGACAGGATTTGATTAGATACATTTATCATTGGTCTTAAGTTCAATATTACGTAGATCGGTTACAGAAAACAAAAAAGAAAATATTACACTTATAAGTTAAATTTATAGCATGAGGGAAGAAGAACTGTTTTGTGAATTGTGCGACTATACTTTTTAATGACGCAAAATAAATACTAGCCCAATTTAAAAAGTTTTCTTGGTTATTTTACAGAGAGGAATCTGAAGGAAATGTGTTTTTTAACATAACTTTCTTGCTTCCATTGTTTTTTGACTGTTTCAATCAGGTCAGTCATTTGAAAGATGACTTTTGTGTCTCGCTCTCAACATCAAAATTGCCTTATTATTCTTAACATTAAAACCATTTTATTATCACTTCCTGTTAACCAATATGTATTTTATACCATACTGAGGAAAATCCTGTTCAAGAAAATCGACCCCCCAAACGAAATGCCGAAAATACCGCCCCTGTCTGAGGCTTAGCTCAAGCAGACTTGGCATTTAAAAAAGGCTTTTTTTGCGTAAAATTAAGTTTTTCAGAACAAAAAACTTATCTAGATGAAATTAAACAGCAAAAATTCATCTGAATACAAAATTTAAAGATTACTAATTCCCATCTTTTGAGATTGATAAGAAATAAAAATACATAACGTTATATGCTGCAAATAATCTTTATTATAAGTGTACCTACTGGTCGATATGGGCTATTAATTCTTCATCTGTATTACCGTATCCGAATCACCATTTCTTTTTTGTGGATATGTCTTGTATTACCAGGAGGGTGTACAGAAATTTTGGGACCCATCACAAATAAAACTTTTACGGGCCCCCTCCATATTATTTACCCCTACTATTTGGGCCCCCATCAGGCTCGGGCCCGGGTCAACAAGTGTCCCTTCTCCCCCCCCCCGTGTACTCCGCTAATGCGTATTACCAATTCTAGAAAATCCAAAGTCATAATATGACGGGTGTAACGTTCTTGACCATTTCCATTATCTTCCATTTGTAGAAACAAGAAACCCAACATGTAGGTACTTATCGCAATTCATGATTGTAAAAAGCGTAATTTGAATTCAAGAAGTCGAAATTCAAATGCGAATCCTGGATGTTCTTTTTTTTTTTTGTGTGTGTGTGTGTATAGGGGGGGGGGGGGTCATTTCTAAGCCTTTCTGGAAAAAGAAAATAACTATTAAAATTTGTGAGCGTAAGTATAATTCGGTTTCAACTAGATCTAAACGCAACGTATCAACTTGACCGAAACAACACCATTACGTTAACTCAGAAACGTGGGAAAAAAACATCAGCGAATATCAGAAACTTCTGTTAGGAAAAATCATGTCTTCTATTCAAGGAACACAAATCTTGGTTTAATATGATATAACTACTTAAACACCCTACGCGACAGTTGAAAACAAACTATAAAAATTTACTTTTGTGCGCAAGAAAGCAGTTTTTTTTACGGAAAACTTGCAAACAAAAAAAGACAGCTGTGGAATAATCATAACTCGGCGGCAGGGCTGTGGAGTCGGAGTCAGGCTCATTTTAGGGTAAAGGAGTCGGAGTCGTTTGAAAACATGTCGACTCCGACTCCGGGTTTCATTTTTTTTCTTTAATTTTTCCTGACTCTCCTTGCATTTTTTGAAAAATTAACTACCAATTAATTTGATTACATGTATAAATACCTACTAATAAGAAAATAACTCATTGTGGCAACCAGCTGGCTTGATTGTTTATCGAATTTTCTGTAACTGCTACCTACGCCGTCTCCTAGTTTGCTTATTTTCTAACTTAATTTAACTGATAGCAAACAATTTTGTTGCCTAACATTTTCTAAATAATTACTTTGAAATAAAAATAATATATTTTTTACCTCGATCTCTGTTATAAAATAGTAAAAGGAATGCATGTATCGCTTGAGCAAGTCGAGAAACTTTTCAGGGTGCTTGGTAAATTCAAAAGAGTGTTGGTACGAAAGCACAAATACAAAAGATCCGATAAAATATAGGGGATAATGTTGTACCTTGGAACACTTTTCATATTTTAATTTTTAACGTCAATTATTTGAATCAAATTTAAAATCTAAAAGTCACATTAAAATAGCCCAACATACTTCTATAGAATATATATTTTTTAATTCAGACAATTTGAAAATAAAATGTTGCCAGCCATTTAAAGTATAACTTCCAAGCTACCCCAAGGTTCAACATCCTATTGTACCTTGGGACACATCCTGTTGTTCTATGGGAAAGTCTTCATGATTCAGGAAACAGCCTTTTTATACTTGAACCAATTTTGCACCAGAAAAGAAAAAGTTGTTTAAAAGACTACATATAAGATTAGAACATTGTTCCATGTTCCTAAACATATCTTAATTATTAAGAATCATGCATATGTTGTACCTTGTAACGTGTCCTAAGGTACAAAATGTTTGGCTTTCCTAAGGTACAATCACCAATTTAATGAAAACCAAAATGATGGTCAATCTAGAAGCACTATAAATAATTTGCTTATGAGAAAATAATGAAAGTACTTCTCTTTTATGACAGAATAAAATTCAGTTGACTAAATTTACAAATACATACAAAGACGGAAAATGAAATGAAAAAGAAGAAAATATTTACTTTTGAGTCATGAAATTCGCTTTCTCTCACAAAATCGTCAATTTTACTCATTTGATGCTGATTTTTACTATGGCACCATTTAGGGTGAAAGGTTACTATTAGAGATTATAAAAACACGGCTGCTAAAAATAGATTCTTAGAAATTAGCAGTGCCCCAAGGTACAACACTCCCCCCCCCCCTAAATGTTTTTTTAATTCTAAAAATTTTATCTAAGAAAGCTTGGTTAACACTGAAAAGTACAAAATAAAATTAGTATATGATTTATTGCTTACAACACTCAATAATTATAATTAATCCTAAAATCTTCATATTAAGGTTCATTCTGAAGCCGTCAATTAAAAAATTAAAATTAAAAATTGAGCCAAGAAATGTAGGTATCTAGTTAAAGCTATTCGTACAAAGCTGTATACCGCCACATTTTGTGTAAAATTTGCTCCAGACGTACATGTACACGACCTCTCTCCGCAATATAGTGCAATATTTTTGTTGAAATTTTTAAGATGAAATTTAAGATTTATTATTGGGGAATTTTTTCAGAATTAAAGAATCTCAATTTGTATAAACTCTGAAATTAAGTTGAGGTGTCACCCACCAGATGAGTGCCACCAGGGAGGGAGGGGGAGGGGCGCCACCTCTCAAGAGAAAAGTTTTTGACTTAGCAAAAAAGTTTTTTTTTCTTTCAAAACTCTTTCTCTCACTCTTCTCAGTGCTTTCAAAAATTGAAAGCACATGATTTGATCAGCATCTGTTAAACATTAAAGGGGAGAAAATTAATCTTTTTCATTTTTTTAAAAAATGGGACTTTTTAGTAATCTTACTTTAGAAATCGCACCTATCGGATAATTTGATTTTCATATTGAATTTCTAACGTTGTATGCATCTTAGGTTTACAATAAAATACAACGCGAAAATTTCATTAAAAAGGAATTAATATTTGAATCTCTATTTAGGAGTTTTCCCCCCTTCCCATAAGGGGGATTTGAAAAAATAAATTTAAAAAAATAAAAAAGCCGCAGTCGGAGTCGGATGTTTCAAAATCTTGGAGTCGGAGTCAACCATTTTCCTTCCGACTCCGCAGCCCTGCTCGGCAGCAAGAAAAATTCAGCATCGTAAAAAGAATGTTGCGTAGGAGCATTGCCTCAAAAAGAACTTTTCCCGACTCTTTTGAAACAATTTCGTTTTTGAACTTATGACCAAAAAGGAAAACGCATTGGAGAAAAAAAAGTGTGATTGCTCACCTAAATCCCAGGGCTGTTTTATTTTTGTAAATGCTTTTTTCTTTCATTAAACTAGCAAGATTCTGAACACTTACAAGACAACACTCACTGACTGAACTACTGAATTGGATTGAAATGGACCGGACAGAAAAGTTCTCGCGGCGATTTTCCAAGGTCAACCCAACTCCCCTGTCTTAGTGCCATAAAAATGCCTTTCCTTTTGTTACTTCTTATCTAACACCCCACTTTCTCAGGGACAAAATACGACCTTGAAGAAAAAAGCGGGAATTCTCCTATCTCAGAAAAAGTGCTGAGTTACGGTACAGTGCGAAATATGCTAGATGAAGTTTTCCGGAGGAAAGAAACAAATATATATTTTGAAACTTAAACCTTATACACATACAAAAAAAGAAAAACTGTCCAAAATTTCTCTTCTGGAAAAATTTAAACAAAGCCACCAGAAGCCTGGGGCCCCTTTAGATGCAGGGGGAATTATTGGGAGCAATCAGCCAGCATCTAAAATCCATGACTAATTGTCAATTTCCAGTAGTTTTGAGCATTTTCCACTCAAAATTATGATTTTCCAAGGCATATCCACACACACACACACAAAAAAAAAAAAAAAAAAAGCAGTTTTTTCTTCCAGAAAAATCCAAACGAAGACAACTGAAGTCTGGGGGCCCTTTAGACGCAGGGGGCCCTATTGGGAGCAACCAGCCCGCGCCTAAAATCCATGACAAACTGTCAATTTACAGGACTTTTGAGCATTTTCCACTCAAAATTTTGACTTTCCATGGCAAATTCTCAAAAGAAAGTTTTTGTCCCAGAAAAATTCTAACGAAGGCAGCTGAAGTCTGGGGCCCCTTTAGACGCAGGGGGCCCTATATTGGGAGCAATCATCCCGCGCCTAAAATCCATGCTGTCAATTCCATGGGTTTTGAGCATTTTTCACTCAAAATTATGACTTTCCATGGCAAATTCTCAAAAGAGAGTTTTTTTCTCCCAAAAAAAATTCAAACGAAGGCAGCTGAATCCTGGGGCTCCTTCAGACGCAGGGGGGCCCTATTGAGAGTAATCAACCCGCGCCTGAAATCCATGACTAACTGTCAATTCCATGGGTTTTGAGCATTTTCCACTCAAAATTATGACTTTCCATGGCAAATTCTCAAAAGAAAGTTTTTTCCCGGAAAAATTTAAACGAAGACAGCTGAAGCCTGGGGCCCCTTTAGACGCAGGGGGCCCAATAGGGAGCAATCAGCCCGTGCCTAAAATCTATGACTAACTGTCAATTTCCAGCAGTTTTGAGCATTTTCCACTCAAAATTTTGACTTTCCATCTTTTAGGAAGTGACGCGGCTCCGAGGCCCCTTGCTTTGCTGGAGGCCCCAGCTAGCGCCTCATGCGCCTATTCGGTGATCCGCCACTGAATCCTTAACTGTAACCGAGCTATATTAAATATAAGAAAATATAGCCAAAAAAAAAAAAAAAAAAAAAAATCTGAGAAAACGATCGAATTCTGAGATTCCTGTGGAACCTGTACCCAAAATAAGTACAAGTTTGGAAAGACAAGACTAAATCCTACAAAATGACACTTTTCTCATCAAGATAGTCGCATTTTACAGCGAGCTACAAGTTTGAAACACTGGACAGACTCAGAATTGAAATGGTGCCAAAGTTTTCAATCGACATTTTCAAAATAACCGTATGAGCTACAATCGGGCAAATCTCTCAAAAACTTGCCCATTTCACAAGCTTTCAGATGATACAACAACAAATCATAATGGACCTTCATTAAGTTCAGTAGAAATTCAGGCTTTTGTTTGAAACTGTAAAAATCTCCATTCGTTGAAAAAGGAAAACCAGCGAACAGTCGCACTTTTCTGTTTTAAATTTTCTTTTTCGCGTAAGTATGTCGCTTTCTTTGTTTAAGACAATCATAACTTTATATCAGGATAATAGTTTTAGCATTTTACTAAGTGAAAAAACACAATAAGTAGTAATAAAAGAAACATTACTTTCCCGTGCTTTTCACAAAGGAAAAATCAATAATAAAAAAGTTACACTAACATCACAATCAGTACATTTAAAATATCTTAAAATTTACGGTAGATGCTGAAATTGATCGCCACCACACCTAAAACATGCCCTTGCTTTTTGTAAACGTTAACAACCGTTGCTCTAAGTGAAATTTCATTTCTTAGTTTCACTACTACTGTTCCATCAAGCCAGTTGCTCAATTCCTGCAAACTGGCTACTTCTGTTTTGCAAACTTCTGGTTTTAAGAATCCCCAAACAAAGAAGTCCACTGGAGTCAGGTCAGGTGGTCTAGGTGGGTAGGGAATGAGGACCGTACGACCAACCCATTGGGATACTGTTCAGTCAGAATATCCCGAATGGCACTTGAAGAATGTGTAGGGGCTCCAGGGTATCCTGGTATCGAGGAGAAACAACTTTTACATGCATTTTTGAACCACCCTTCTGTACATATATAGCCAAAAAAGGGGGGGGGGGTAGCTGCTGTAGATAGTGAGAGTTTACTCATTCAACATTTTGGCTCTAGAAGTGTGAACCTGATACCTCTAGAATGTGTGCGAAAACCAAGTTGATTTTTTTTATATGTATAATTTTGATTCATTTTTATTGTAATTTTAAACTCAATGCATTCACAACTCTAGAGCTCCTTGCGGTGATTAACAATACTACCGAAAAAGGTAAAACATTCCATTCCACGTGTTTTCTTTGAGGTAAATTACAGGCTTCAGACAGTTTATGGTATAATGTAATTTCAGAAGAATAAAAAAGAAAGCTCCTCACAAACACGATGAAAAATTACTGTCATTCACTATGCATCAAAGCAAATTATGTTATGGCGTTTGTTTGTTTTACCTTTTTCATCCGCCATTTGACAGTGACTGCAGCGCACCCTATAGTTTATTGGAGTTGCGAATTATTGATATTTAGTTTCTTCATTCCAGAAAGCAAATCTGCTGCGAGGGGATTCAGCGGAAGAACTCAACCAACCAAAGGTAAGACCTTATTACTGATTGTCTAAACTTATTTAAAGGACTAACGCGCACTCTAACTACCATATGTGAATGTTTCATACTGCAATCTAGTTTTCAAATACTAAGCAAACTCATACAGCTTTCTCAGTGCTAAAAATAAGTTAATGTCCCTAGCTTTTCCAATAGCACACAATGTCAAGAATTAAACATAAAAGTCACTGTGTTTTCGAAACTAGGCTTCGCAAGTGGTCACTATTTGCATAGTTAAAACACCAACACTTTAGCAACTTTTTTAAAATAAAAGATCGAATTCCTTGAAGCAATTTTACTTGTAAAAGTAAATATAAGTAAATAGGTTATTTGTGGTCTAGGTTTATTACGTAGAATTTACAGCGTGTCGGAGATATATATATATATATATATATATATATATATATATATATACATACACTGACCATTGAACCAGATATCGATGAACCCGTAATTTTCCCGTCTTTATGTTTGGCTATTTAACACAATCCGATAATAATTAGCAGAGATATCAATTAAAAACTATTAATTATGATACTTAGGTTTCGACTTAATATCCCTATTTTTAGAAAGCTTTCCCTCCATTCAACTTATTATTAAGTGCTTCATCTTAACTTTCCGCAACAATACTTTTATTGTCAATTTGTAGCGTGAAGAAAATTATTGAGATGAAAGATCTATTGCCATTTTTTTTTCTCGAATATGAGAAAATAAAATTCTGGTTATTGTTTCGAGGCTTTTTCTGTAGTTTGGAGATTTAAAATGTTTCCTTCTTGGTTATTTTTCCGGAATCTGCCGCAAAATTTTCCGTTTTTTTTTTTTGGTTCAAGCGTTATTGTTGATCACGCGTCACTTGACATAACTTTTATTTTCGAGGTAAACCGTGCAAAGCTAGGAGACATATAAGCTACCTTTACTAATGTACGGGCATGCATATAAGCTACCTTTACTCCTGTTCGGGCATAGGATTATTTCTAGCCCACTGATTGGTTGTTCTTGGATGTCAATCAAAGTTTCGACGCGATTGTACTCTTATTCTGTCTCAAACACTATATTTCTAGGTTAAACTATCCATTGAATAGAATTTGTGTCTAAGAATAAGATCTGTAACTGTGAATTCAATGTAGCTAACGAAAATGTCTTTGTTATTCCCAAGAAATTCAATCTCTTATAACACAAATTATAATGTACAATTTAACAACTACTTTAATAACAAAGTAAGTGGTGGCGCCCTCTCTTAGAGAATACAAAAAACTACTTTTCATGAAATCACTGGAATTCGAATTAGAACATATTTTTAACGATGTGTCAGTGTAAATTACTTTGTAGCCTACTAAGTAAACTATTCATATATTTATTTATTTTATTTTTTTCATTCTTCATAATATTCAATTTTATTCTTAAAAATAAATAATTTAAAGATATTTCTTTGCAATGAAATCATTGACAATAAAAAAAAACAAATATTTAATAATTGTCGACGTAAGTCCTTACTTGTTGATTGCTTACGTAATGTAAAATAAGTAATTTAAAATGTTTTCATTTAAATTACTACAATTTTCACAATCATACAAATCAATTTCAAATTACTATATTTCTAGGTTAAACTATCCACTGAATAGAATTTGTGTCTAAGAATAAGATCTGTATCTGAAAATTCATTGTAGCTAACGAAAATATCTTTGTTTTTCCCAAGAAATTCAATATTTTATAGCACAAATTGTAATGTTCAATTTAACAACGATTTACAAGCAAATACTGGTGGCGCCATCTCTTAGAAAATACGAAAAACATCACATTTAAGGATGATATTTGAATTTTAATGAGAATATATTTTTAAACATGTCTCACTGTAAATTGCGTAATAACTTACTCTGTAAATTGTTCATTTTTTTTCCACATGGTTCATAACATACTTGTTTTTTTGTAATTGAAAACAAGTAATTTTTAGATATGTGATAAAATCACTGCCAGTTAAAAAAGCCAATATTTTATAATTACTGAATTTAGCCCTCACTTCGTGATTGCTTACATAGTTCGAAGAGGTTATTTTAAAAATTTTCATTTTCAATCCTGCAATCTTTAAAATCACATAAATGAGTCTCAAATTATTAGTTATTATTGTAATTGGAGAGAAAACCTTGCAATTAACGAAAAAATTTTTAGTTAAAAAAATAATTCATAAAAAGACGACATTTTTTAAAAATTTCTGCACTTATTCACTCAGCATATTTTGGGTGAAATCGAAATTTTTAATTTCGCGGATATATTTAAGTTATATACGGTTGGTTTTTGACCAATCTATAACTTGCGGTCAGAATAATGAACTTATCCGACATAATTCGAGCAAAAAAAAAGCCTGAAACTCTGGTTCCGAAAACCACGTAGAAATTTTTATTTCATTCATATGTCCATGTAAAAAATTATTTATGCAGTTTGAATCGTTTAATCGCTTTAAATAGTTTATTTTAAATTTTTCTTCAAAACTGAGAACAAATGAAATTAGAAAATTTTGACGATCAAGAGTTCCTTTTCATCCCAACCTCCTGATTCCAAAGCCCATTTCCTACAATCTTCGAAATTACGATCATCACTACTGTGTAATAGTATTTCATGACTTATAACTTCCTTTATAAATAAAAATGAAAACCTTTATTTTTGAACTCAGACATGGTAACTGTTTTTGCATTGATTAAGAAAGAGGCAACATGAAGTTTTTTTTTTTTTTTTCATAAAATGATATGCCAATTATTAATTTGGTCTTAGAAAGAATGCAATTCATTAAAATCAGAAGAGACATTTTCGTCTGAAATAAACTCGATAAAATTTTCAAATGTCCGGAAAGTTACAAAATTTTGTTTTTACAAAATATTTGTTAATGAACCAAAATTTGTTAAAGAAATAAATAATTACAGAAGTTAAAAAATGTGTTGACTACTTCTTTTTTACATTTAAACACTTTCTTTAACCAGTAGAGATTAATTTCAAATTATAGTAAATATTAATTTGAAATTAATGTGTATTAATATTACATTTTTGTGTATGAATTAAAATGAGAACACTTTGAATTACTGAGTTCATGCTACGTAAGCAATCGCTAATCTAGCTAAAGGATAAAGTCAGTGGTTATGAAACATTTACAATTTGAATAACAGGCTTTTAATTTAAATATCAACTATTTCATTACAAAGATATAAAATTAATAACTTCTTATAATAAAAATTTAAATATTATGAAGAACACGAAAGGGAATTGAAAAATTATCTGCGTAAACTACGAAATATTTTACATTGATGCGTACTAAACGTTGATTCAACTAATGATAAAAAAAAACAGTTAACATGTGTGACTTTCAAAAAGAAAAGCTTCCATTTTCATTTTCAAATAAAGTTAAGAGTCATCAATATTATTACGCAGTAATGATCGTAATTTCGAAGATCCCAGAAAATGGGCTTGGAATTAGCAGGGTGATGTACCGAACACAAAAAGGAATTTAAAAGATAAAATTTTTACTGAGAAAGATTCGTTTGTCCTCAGTTTTTAAGACAAATTTAGAATAAACTAAAAAAGCTATTGAACTGTTAACTACATAAAATAATTTTTTACATCAATATTTGATTGAAATGAAAAAAAAAAATGACGTGGTTTTTTAGGACCAGAGATTCATGGGTTTTTTTGCTTGAATTATGTAACGGGTAATTAAGTTCATTATTCTTATCGCAAATTATAGATGGATCAAAAGCCAACCGGACATAGCTTTAAAATATGTGTGATTTTGTTTTTTTTTTTTTTTTTTTTTGTTTTTTTTAATAATTTTACCAAAATATGTATTAATGACACAAAATTCGCTGATAAACTATGCAGAAATTTAAAAATCTGTAGTTTTTTTTTTTTTAAATCTAAGAAATCTTCTCGTTACCAGCAGGGTTTTCAATTATAATGATGTGCAGTAATTTGAAACTGATTTGTATGATTGTGAAAATTGTAGTAATTTAAATGAAAACATTTTAAATTACTTATTTTACATTACGTAAGCAATCAACAAGTAAGGACTTACGTCGACAATTATTAAATATTTGTTTTTTTTATTGTCAATGATTTCATTGCAAAG
Organism: Uloborus diversus; assembly: GCF_026930045.1. NCBI lineage: Eukaryota > Metazoa > Arthropoda > Arachnida > Araneae > Uloboridae > Uloborus > Uloborus diversus. The sequence goes on from NC_072739.1 coordinate 12,693,441, forward strand.
AAATATCTTTAAATTATTTATTTTTAAGAATAAAATTGAATATTATGAAGAATGAAAAAAATAAAATAAATAAATATATGAATAGTTTACTTAGTAGGTTACAAAGTAATTTACACTGACACATCGTTAAAAATATGTTCTAATTCAAATTCCAGTGATTTCATGAAAAGTAGTTTTTTGTATTCTCTAAGAGAGGGCGCCACCACTTACTTTGTTATTAAAGTAGTTGTTAAATTGTACATTATAATTTGTGTTATAAGAGATTGAATTTCTTGGGAATAACAAAGACATTTTCGTTAGCTACATTGAATTCACAGTTACAGATCTTATTCTTAGACACAAATTCTATTCAATGGATAGTTTAACCTAGAAATATAGTGTTTGAGACTGAATAAGAGTACAATGGCGTCGAAACTTTGATTGACATCCAGAACAACCAATCAGTGGGCTAGAAATGTCCCATGCCCGAACAGGAGTAAAGGTAGCTTAAATGCAGCTGGCATACATGGCTAGTAAAAATATAAATATTTGCAACTTTAAACAATGTATAACAAGAATGCTTACAGTTGAAATAAAATGCTGTCTGTTGCAAAAAGATGTTTTTTTTTTTTTTTTAAGTACCTTAAAGTTAACACAAATAGTGTCAAACTGCGAAATGTCGCGTAAATTTTTTTTTTCACTCTCATAAAATTCTGAGGTACGAAAATTTTGTTTTTCTTTCTTAGATCGGAAGTTGGGAATGTGTACGATGGTCGGATTCCTTGGAAATTCCGGAGTAAGTGAATGAAAAGTATTTCCTCCTTCGTATAAATATGCTCATAGCAAGCAATCTTGTTCAGTTAATCCGTTTCTTCCTAGATGGCGCCACAAGAAACCTTGAAAAGTAGAACTCCAATTATCCGAATCAATTGGGGCCCGGACCCATTCAGATAATCAAAAATTCGGAAAATTGAATTTTTCTGAAAAAAAGCTCCCTTTTAATCAACTACTGTATGTCTGTTGAAAATGAGAGAAAAACTTTTTAAAGAAATAGAGCTTTTATTAATCAATTAGAAAGGTGAAGCTTTTCATTTTCATGCTAAGGGAAGCCGCCGTGGAGCCAAAGGGAAAATCACCCGCTTCGATTCCGGTTCTGAACTTTCGACTCCGACTCATTTACATTTAAATCAGTTCCACTCCAACTCCGGACGCACTAACAGGGTTGAGGACTTTAAAGGAAAATGACCGATTCCGGCACTGGAAATTTTTGAACCTTCGGTAGTCCGACTCCTTTACACTTAAATCAGTTCTACTCCGACAATGACTACGGCCTTGTAAGCACTGGCAGACTTGAGGACTTTGAAGGAAAATGACCGACTTCGACTTTTGGAAAATTTAACCTTTGACTCCTGTCTCCAACTTTTTTACGCCGAATCAGTCCAACTCCGACTCCGCAGAACTAAGTGTGCTTGCATGTGCTCTACATTAATAGTCTGTCCTATGTATATTTTATTTGTCTGAAATGCCGGGTCAATTGGCCATTAGGTCATTAAACCATGGGCTCTCCAATATCTCTCGGCAACATAATTAAAATTTGTTAGTTCTGAGCAGTCGTCCAGACGAGCAACGTCCATGACTTGTCCACAGTTGCGAAAAGTACAGCTCGGAGAATCCGTCAGGTGGAAACGGTACAAACATTTAGACAACATACATACTGCACCCACAGCAGCAGCTCGAGGAGAATTCGGGATACAGTGGGACATCTCACACAGTTTTCTCCAGGGTTTGCCGTCGGCTGCCTGGGAAGCAGCATGACGAATTTCTGTAAATTCTTTTGATCTCCAATTTAGCAGAGTGGAGTGGTAAGGCTCCTTATGGTCTTTGGAGAATACTAGTTCATTTCATAACCAAAAAGTCAGCCTTTTCACTTCCTGGCAGACCACAGTGGGATAGTACCCACTGAAAAGCTACAGTTTTCCCAATACTTCTCAGGAGTTTTTTGCAGCTCTGTGTACGAGAACTCTTAAGTTCATGGTGATTACAAGATAGAGCCTGTAAAGCAGAGGTCGAGTCTGAAAGTATTACTACTTTTTGGCAAGGAGGCAAATGAGAAGCAAATATTTAATCCCACCGCCTGCCCCAAGGGATGTAACGTAGCAGGCCTCCTCGTGGTGCACCCTCGATAACGCTAAATCTGATACAGCGTCTGTCACTCTTCTTGTACTATGTATAATCCGTATTGTAAGTGAAAGTCATTGTTTGAGAAGGGAAAGGATAAGACTGTGCGTCGACATATTCATTATTTTGCGAATCGCAGCTATTGCAATAGCCTTAATTTTTTTTAATCAAATTCTCAAAACGATTCTGATAATAGGACATTTGGATAGTTAGAGTTTGGATAATTGGAGTTTTACCGTATTTAGATCTTTAGTGGAGCCATCATTGAGCAACCTACTAACTGCATCTTTCACTTCGTGAAAATCTCTAAACGTAAAAATAAGAAAAAAAACAACAACGTATAATTGCACAAAATTGCAGAATACTGCATGCACGTGTTTCGGTGTTACGAGGAACCCCTTTTTTACTGCGAAATAAGTGAACTTATGCACGAAAAGACATCTAACGAAAGCCTTTTGCCGGATATCTTTTCATCCAGTAGCTCATTTCTTTTGCATCGAAAAAGGCGTTCCTTGTAACATCGAAACATGTGTCTGAAGTTATTATTTATGTTTTGTGATGTTGTTGTTCCTTAATTTTACTTTTCAAGTACAAAGTTGTTTGTTAAACAAAATCTGTAAACTTTTTTTTTTTTTTTTTTGCAGTGTTTCCAAACCTGGTGGCTGGACTTCGGAAGGGTGCACTGCTTTCAATGCGACCGAGCTTTATACAACCTGTTCATGTGATGCTCTAGGAATGTATGCACTTATCGCAATTCCACCCATACCAAAGGTACGTCCTCCCCCAACCACGCAATTTCCTTCACCAATTGCGTGAATCCTTATTCTTTAATTTCCGTATGGGCATTACAATACCCCTACTTTTCGATGCTCTGAATCGATACCGAATCGAATCGATGTCTTTGATATTGTTAACACCGAAAAGAAATGAATCCATTAAATCAAATGAGTCGAGTGCTAAAAATCACGAAGTTGAATTTTGACATTCATAAATATAATGTATCAAGATGAAATTTCCAAGTACGCCAAGTTTGATCTCATTAGTCAAGATATTTTCCTCTGTATTCAAGTTAAGTTAAAATGCTGCAATATATTCATGACCCATTATTTTGAAATAAAAACGTTTATTTACATATGTACACGTATATAGTATTTAACATCTTTATAGAGGTAATTCAGTCACGTTAAGGGTGACTGCCATCAAGATACCGCATCGATTGATTCAAGAGTCAAGTTTCTAAACCGGCATTCAGCCTATTTAAAGGGCGCATACCACGTCATTAGATCACGTGATGAATTTACATTAAAATACTTCAACTTCAAGTTTAACTGAAACGAGAAAAAATACATGCAAATTATAAATGCAAATAAAATATTTAACACACATCATGAATTCAAATTATGTTTCGCAATTACGAGTTCCTCTATGACCAAACTCGTTGAGTTTCTTGTTTCCACATACGGCTACCATCCCCCGTAATCGACCTTATTTATACCAGACCCTTTCGACTTTAGTCCTGTAAACACCCGATTATCCGCTAGTCATTCAACAATAAGAAACATATGTATTTTTGTAGCAAAAAGCAAAAACCAATGGGTGTTTTTTCTCGAACAATTTTAAATTTAAACTTATAGTCGTTTTTGTTTTATTTATTTATTGATTTACAGCTGACTCTCTTTATTCTGAACACTCATTGGACCAAAAAAATTGTTCAGATTACAGAGGTTTTCATTATAGAGGGAGTCTGGATAATGCACGTATATTTATTCCATTGCGTTAGTAGACTGTGTGAAGTACTTTGTCCAATGAGCTATACCAGTAACTGAGATAGAAGTGCTGAAATTTGGATTGGTGGCTAGTGCAATGTCTAATTCAACTCAGTACAACCCAAACTCTTGCATTTTTTCTTTACTTTTCCAATTTAAAAAATTTAACGTATCATCTTTACTAATAATAAAGCTGAAAATCTCTCTCTCCGGATCTCTGTCTGTCAGGATCTCTGTGACGCGCATAGCGCCTAGACCGTTGGGCCGATTTTCATGAAATTTGGCACAAAGTTAGTTTGTAGCATGGGGGTGTGCACCTCGAAGCGATTTTTCGAAAATTCGATGTGATTTCATTTCTATTCCAATTTTAAAAACAAAATTATCATAAGACGGACGAATAAATTACGAAGTTATCATAACGTGGAACCGTAATATGGGCACAAGCCAATTGGCGAGATACGAAATTATCATAACGTGGAACCGTAAAATGGGTACAGGCCAATTGGCGAGAAAATTCACCATAAATTATTTGTAAATATACAGCCGAACCGAAAGACCTTTTAATTTTTCTATTTCAGGCAAAGTCGTGCGGTTACCACTAGTTCAGTATTAAAATATTACAATACAGCTATCGGTACCATACCTGAAAAAAAAAGTTATTTTTAATCTGTTTTTGCGTTGTATACTCTCATGCAAGGTACGTGTTATCATCGAAGTGAAAATGTTTCCGTGTGATTCTCAGCCGCATTTTGCTTGTAGGTAGTCATGCTTTAAAGGTTTTGAATAAAAACTAAATACAATGGTTGGATTCTTGAAATAAAGTTTACTGATAGAAACTCCAGGCTCATATTGCTCAGCTAAATGATTTCATGTGATGCAGTAATATCCAGAAAAATATTTTTTCGTCTTCCTCCCTCCATTTTCTCTTTAATGCCCTTCAATCATTGCGATAAAACCGTGAAAGTATTTCAGTCTTTCCAATTTGGTTCATAGGAATTCCCGAGTGCCGATTGTGAACATGTTCAGTATTACAGGGGGTTCCGTTTTAACCTACAAGACCTTTATTTTCGCAACCGTTAGTCCTAGATGTATACTTCCAATTGCAAAGATGTTGAATATCAGATGCAGAGTTAAAATATTGAAAGTTTGAAGTAAAAATAAAAATAAGTCAAAAATTACAAAATTTAACTTTTTATACGGGCCCTAGGTCCCCTAACTTATTTTTAGGGAAATAATCTCCATTGAAAAATAATTCCAGCACAAAAAGTTTAAAATTAGTACTACCAATACTTAAAATACATCGCCAGCTCAGTTACTCCATCCGAGGACTGCAGTTTCGTCAGCCGTTCCATCAGCCCGGAATAGGAATCCTATTTCGGAATATTGATTCCTCTTCCGGGCTTATGAGTGCTAAAAAGCACGAAACTGCAGTTCTCGTATGGAACAACTGAGCTGGTTGTGTATTTTAAGTATTTCTGCTTTAGCCCTAGCTTTAGGGCGGTAACTTACTACAAAATAGTACTACCAATGTTCACCGAGATATGAAACGCAGCGTTTTGTAGCTTACACCGCTTTTCACTCGCCGTCAATAACACCTTTTGGGGGAATATATAGCGGTTAACGAGTGTTTGAAAATATATGTGTGCATAGACTATGGTTTTTAAAATGTTTCGAGATTTTGTCGTGTGTTTTTGTGAATCACGTCATAACATTTGCATTTCTTTTTGAATAGCAGTGAAAAAAATAAAATACCTTGTTTTTTTATTTCGACAATATCATTCTTCGGAAAGGGCGATAAGTTCCAGTCTCATCTTCTGTATGGTCCCTAAAAACTTTGAACTCAAATATCTCCTTGAGTTTTGTCGCATAAATGTCAAGTTTCTGTTGTGTCAGTAAGTTTTCAATGGAGATTATTTGTCTAAATATGAGTTTGGGGACCTAGGGCCCGTATAAAAAGTTAAATTTTGTATTTTTTGACTCATTTTTATTTTTGCTTCAAACTTTCAATGTCTTAACTCTGCATCTGATTTTGAACTTTTTTGCAATTGGAAGCATACGTCTAGAATCAACGGTTGCGAAAATAAAGGCCTTGCAGGTTAAAACGGAACACCCTATAGAGGGACAGTAATCGAATGGGGTTAAAAATAGCGTTCATAATACTGGAGTGTTCATGTTATAGGGTGTTTAGAGTACAAAGAAGTCAGCCTATGTTAAGTCTATGGAGATTCGCCGGGATCATCAAAATGTGTTAAGAATATCGGGGTGTTCACATTAGGGAGTGTTCAGATAGAGGGAGTTCACTGTATTCATTTTTTGTGCTTTCTTCATCGTACATGTCCTTGTTCTCTAGTTGTATCTCTAGTTGAATTTATTATTCATACAGTTGTACGCATTTCTACCACTGAACCACCCGCTGCATTTTATTTTATTTTTATTTTATTTTATCTTTTATTTATTTATTGAGATTTCTCATTTTCTCATCACATTTATGTAAATATTTTATCTCTCTCTCTCTCTCTCTCTCTCTCTCTATATATATATATATATATATATATATATATATATATATATATATATATATATATATATATATATAAAGACTTAAAAAGGCAGAAAAATGTAGGTATGTAAACGAATAAAAGATCACAAACAAATATAATTATAAGAACAAACAAGCTGCTTCTTCGTCAGTGGGAGGGTGCAGCATGCCCTAAGCAGAGCCTCACATGTTTCGGAACTCGTCGCGATAGTCAGCAAGTAAACCAGATTATATCATTATAAACTAAAGCTTGCAATAAATACAGAATGAATATTTGTTAAAGATGAAGTACCCACTGACGAAGAAGCAGCTTGTTTGTTATAACAGAAGTTGCTTGTTATAATGTTGTGTTTGTTTGTGATCTTTCATTCGTTTATATACTCACATTTTTCTGCCATTTTAAATCTTAAATATTTGATATAATTCTATGTGCTGCAGTTTGCGCTTTGTTTACATTGATCTTTCGTTCGTTTCAAGTTCTGTATATATATATATATATATATATATATATATATATATATATATATATATATATATATATGAATAAACATCAAGGTCTGCTTTCTGATTGTTTCTTCCTTTTGATGGTTCACCTGAAAATTCTTTCATTCATTATTTTTCAGGTTTTCTTGTTCAATTTTCCTCCAAGGCTCTCGGGGAGGGTAGCAAGTTATTGGGACCTTCCCTCTTGCTAAACAGAAAGGGCCTTGTGAACTTAGGGACCGGTCCTCCCCTTGAGAAAGTGTCGGTCCCCTAGTTCACCTTTTTTTTTTTGATGTTCTTGCTTTTTGCATCTTCAATTTTATTTAGATTGTTCATCCATGAATATGTTTGTACTGTTTTTGTTTATAGCAGCTTTGCGCTGGCATTAGAGTACACTTTAGTATTTATTCTTTCAATTTTTCAGTGTCTTTGAATTTAGTATAATTAAAATATGTTCTTAAAATGTATCTCATGTTGTGTATATATATATATATATATATATATATATATATACATATATATATATATATATATAGAACAAAATTATTCTGTATGTATCAAAATTGAATGATGGGATGTTTGTAAATTTTCACATGCGTCATCCCCTAATTTGTTCAGTTTAACACTGTTCAATATGTACAAAGGGATGGCGTATTAAATTAAAAAAAAAAGAAAAGTTGTGCACGTCTCTCTGTGTAATTCATGGAATGTTATTTTTCCTGGACAGAAATATGTAGAACCAGAGGATGAGGTGTGGGTGTTCGCGTTGCGCGGACTCGGATACTCCTTCTCCATCATCGTCCTCATTGCCTACATCAGCGCCATCGCCTGCAGACCGTAAGTACCGTTGCTGATGCAGAGACTCAGTGACTAAAATTAGTTAACTACACAGTTAAGAATCCAGGAACAATTGGAAGTAAATATTACTGCGAAATGAAGTGTTTACAATAAAGATAGAGATTAACTTTGCCATGAAATTTACTGGTTAAAGATCCGACATGGATGAGTTTTGATAAGGGACCATGTACAAAACCAAATTAACCACAACTCTGAATTTTCAAACAGTAACCCCTATTTGTTTTGCTACATAAATGAGTTTAAGGGGGATGAATGCATCTACGGTACCCCAAATTTCATTGCATTCCGTCCAGTAGAACAAAAGATATTCGTGAAAAACTATTAAAAGTCGCATTTAAAATGGCATTGCCTACGTCAGCGCCATCGCCTGCTGACCGTAAGTACCGTTGCAGATGGAGTGACTCAGTGACTAAAAATTAGTTAACTACACTGTTAAGAATCCAGGAACAATTGGAAGTAAATATTACAGCGAAATGTAGTGTTTACAATAAAGATAGAGATTAACTTTGCCATGAAATTTACTGGTAAAAGATCCGACATGCATGAGTTTTGATAAGGGACCATGTACAAAACCAAATTAACCACAACTCTGAATTTTCAAACAGTAACCCCTATTTGTTTTGCTACATAAATGAGTTTAAGGGGGTTGAATGCATCTACGGTACCCCAAATTTCATTGCATTCCGTCCAGTAGAACAAAAGATATTCGTGAAAAACTTTTCAAAGTCGCATTTAAAATGGCATTGCCTACGTCAGCGCCATCGCCTGCTGACCGTAAGTACCGTTGCTGATGGAGTGACTCAGTGACTAAAAATTAGTTAACTACACTGTTAAGAATCCAGGAACAATTGGAAGTAAATATTACAGCGAAATGTAGTGTTTACAATAAAGATAGAGATTAACTTGGCCATGAAATTTACTGGTAAAAGATCCGACATGCATGAGTTTTGATAAGGGACCATGTACAAAACCAAATTAACCACAACTCTGAATTTTCAAACAGTAACCCCTATTTGTTTTGCTACATAAATGAGTTTAAGGGGGTTGAATGCATCTACGGTACCCCAAATTTCATTGCATTCCGTCCAGTAGAACAAAAGATATTCGTGAAAAACTATTCAAAGTCGCATTTAAAATGGCATTGCCTACGTCAGCGCCATCGCCTGCTGACCGTAAGTACCGTTGCTGATGGAGTGACACAGTGACTAAAAATTAGTTAACTACACTGTTAAGAATCCAGGAACAATTGGAAATAAATATTACAGCGAAATGTAGTGTTTACAATAAAGATAGAGATTAACTTTGCCATGAAATTTACTGGTTAAAGATCCGACATGGATGAGTTTTGATAAGGGACCATGTACAAAACCAAATTAACCACAACTCTGAATTTTCAAACAGTAACCCCTATTTGTTTTGCTACATAAATGAGTTTAAGGGGGATGAATGCATCTACGGTACCCCAAATTTCATTGCATTCCGTCCAGTAGAACAAAAGATATTCGTGAAAAACTATTCAAAGTCGCATTTAAAATGGCATTGCCTACGTCAGCGCCATCGCCTGCTGACCGTAAGTACCGTTGCAGATGGAGTGACTCAGTGACTAAAAATTAGTTAACTACACTGTTAAGAATCCAGGAACAATTGGAAGTAAATATTACAGCGAAATGTAGTGTTTACAATAAAGATAGAGATTAACTTGGCCATGAAATTTACTGGTAAAAGATCCGACATGCATGAGTTTTGATAAGGGGCCATGTACAAAACCAAATTAACCACAACTCTGAATTTTCAAACAGTAACCCCTATTTGTTTTGCTACATAAATGAGTTTAAGGGGTTTGAATGCATCTACGGTACCCCAAATTTCATTGCATTCCGTCCAGTAGAACAAAAGATATTCGTGAAAAACTATTCAAAGTCGCATTTAAAATGGCATTGCCTACGTCAGCGCCATCGCCTGCTGACCGTAAGTACCGTTGCAGATGGAGTGACTCAGTGACTAAAAATTAGTTAACTACACTGTTAAGAATCCAGGAACAATTGGAAGTAAATATTACAGCGAAATTTAGTGTTTACAATAAAGATAGAGATTAACTTTGCCATGAAATTTACTGGTAAAAGATCCGACATGGATGAGTTTTAATAAGGGGCCATGTACAAAACCAAATTAACCACAACTCTGATTTCAAACAGTAACCCCTATTTGTTTTGCTACATAAATGAGTTTAAGGGGGTTGAATGCATCTACGGTCGTACCCCAAATTTCATTGCATTCCGTCCAGTAGAACAAAAGATATTCGTGAAAAACTATTCAAAGTCGCATTTAAAATGGCATTGCCTACGTCAGCGCCATCGCCTCCTGACCGTAAGTACCGTTGCTGATGGAGTGACTCAGTGACGAAAAATTAGTTAACTACACTGTTAAGAATCCAGGAACAATTGGAAGTAAATATTACAGCGAAATGTAGTGTTTACAATAAAGATAGAGATTAACTTGGCCATGAAATTTACTGGTAAAAGATCCGACATGCATGAGTTTTGATAAGGGGCCATGTACAAAACCAAATTAACCACAACTCTGAATTTTCAAACAGTAACCCCTATTTGTTTTGCTACATAAATGAGTTTAAGGGGGTTGAATGCATCTACGGTACCCCAAATTTCATTGCATTCCGTCCAGTAGAACAAAAGATATTCGTGAAAAACTATTCAAAGTCGCATTTAAAATGGCATTGCCTACGTCAGCGCCATCGCCTGCTGACCGTAAGTACCGTTGCAGATGGAGTGACTCAGTGACTAAAAATTAGTTAACTACACTGTTAAGAATCCAGGAACAATTGGAAGTAAATATTACAGCGAAATGTAGTGTTTACAATAAAGATAGAGATTAACTTGGCCATGAAATTTACTGGTAAAAGATCCGACATGCATGAGTTTTGATAAGGGGCCATGTACAAAACCAAATTAACCACAACTCTGAATTTTCAAACAGTAACCCCTATTTGTTTTGCTACATAAATGAGTTTAAGGGGTTTGAATGCATCTACGGTACCCCAAATTTCATTGCATTCCGTCCAGTAGAACAAAAGATATTCGTGAAAAACTATTCAAAGTCGCATTTAAAATGGCATTGCCTACGTCAGCGCCATCGCCTGCTGACCGTAAGTACCGTTGCAGATGGAGTGACTCAGTGACTAAAAATTAGTTAACTACACTGTTAAGAATCCAGGAACAATTGGAAGTAAATATTACAGCGAAATTTAGTGTTTACAATAAAGATAGAGATTAACTTTGCCATGAAATTTACTGGTAAAAGATCCGACATGGATGAGTTTTGATAAGGGGCCATGTACAAAACCAAATTAACCACAACTCTGAATTTTCAAACAGTAACCCCTATTTGTTTTGCTACATAAATGAGTTTAAGGGGGTTGAATGCATCTACGGTCGTACCCCAAATTTCATTGCATTCCGTCCAGTAGAACAAAAGATATTCGTGAAAAACTATTCAAAGTCGCATTTAAAATGGCATTGCCTACGTCAGCGCCATCGCCTGCTGACCGTAAGTACCGTTGCTGATGGAGTGACTCAGTGACTAAAAATTAGTTAACTACACTGTTAAGAATCCAGGAACAATTGGAAGTAAATATTACAGCGAAATTTAGTGTTTACAATAAAGATAGAGATTAACTTTGCCATGAAATTTACTGGTAAAAGATCCGACATGGATGAGTTTTGATAAGGGACCATGTACAAAACCAAATTAACCACACCTCTGAATTTTCAAACAGTAACCCCTATTTGTTTTGCTACATAAATGAGTTTAAGGGGGTTGAATGCATCTACGGTCGTACCCCAAATTTCATTGCATTCCGTCCAGTAGAACAAAAGATATTCGTGAAAAACTATTCAAAGTCGCATTTAAAATGGCATTGCCTACGTCAGCGCCATCGCCTCCTGACCGTAAGTACCGTTGCTGATGGAGTGACTCAGTGACGAAAAATTAGTTAACTACACTGTTAAGAATCCAGGAACAATTGGAAGTAAATATTACAGCGAAATGTAGTGTTTACAATAAAGATAGAGATTAACTTGGCCATGAAATTTACTGGTAAAAGATCCGACATGCATGAGTTTTGATAAGGGGCCATGTACAAAACCAAATTAACCACAACTCTGAATTTTCAAACAGTAACCCCTATTTGTTTTGCTACATAAATGAGTTTAAGGGGTTTGAATGCATCTACGGTACCCCAAATTTCATTGCATTCCGTCCAGTAGAACAAAAGATATTCGTGAAAAACTATTCAAAGTCGCATTTAAAATGGCATTGCCTACGTCAGCGCCATCGCCTGCTGACCGTAAGTACCGTTGCAGATGGAGTGACTCAGTGACTAAAAATTAGTTAACTACACTGTTAAGAATCCAGGAACAATTGGAAGTAAATATTACAGCGAAATTTAGTGTTTACAATAAAGATAGAGATTAACTTTGCCATGAAATTTACTGGTAAAAGATCCGACATGGATGAGTTTTGATAAGGGGCCATGTACAAAACCAAATTAACCACAACTCTGAATTTTCAAACAGTAACCCCTATTTGTTTTGCTACATAAATGAGTTTAAGGGGGTTGAATGCATCTACGGTCGTACCCCAAATTTCATTGCATTCCGTCCAGTAGAACAAAAGATATTCGTGAAAAACTATTCAAAGTCGCATTTAAAATGGCATTGCCTACGTCAGCGCCATCGCCTGCTGACCGTAAGTACCGTTGCTGATGGAGTGACTCAGTGACTAAAAATTAGTTAACTACACTGTTAAGAATCCAGGAACAATTGGAAGTAAATATTACAGCGAAATTTAGTGTTTACAATAAAGATAGAGATTAACTTTGCCATGAAATTTACTGGTAAAAGATCCGACATGGATGAGTTTTGATAAGGGACCATGTACAAAACCAAATTAACCACACCTCTGAATTTTCAAACAGTAATCCCTATTTGTTTTGCTACATAAATGAGTTTAAGGGGGTTGAATGCATCTACGGTCGTACCCCAAATTTCATTGCATTCCGTCCAGTAGAACAAAAGATATTCGTGAAAAACTATTCAAAGTCGCATTTAAAATGGCATTGCCTACGTCAGCGCCATCGCCTCCTGACCGTAAGTATCGTTGCTGATGGAGTGACTCAGTGACGAAAAATTAGTTAACTACACTGTTAAGAATCCAGGAACAATTGGAAGTAAATATTACAGCGAAATGTAGTGTTTACAATAAAGATAGAGATTAACTTGGCCATGAAATTTACTGGTAAAAGATCCGACATGCATGAGTTTTGATAAGGGGCCATGTACAAAACCAAATTAACCACAACTCTGAATTTTCAAACAGTAACCCCTATTTGTTTTGCTACATAAATGAGTTTAAGGGGGTTGAATGCATCTACGGTACCCCAAATTTCATTGCATTCCGTCCAGTAGAACAAAAGATATTCGTGAAAAACTATTCAAAGTCGCATTTAAAATGGCATTGCCTACGTCAGCGCCATCGCCTGCTGACCGTAAGTACCGTTGCTGATAGAGTGACTCAGTGACTAAAAATTAGTTAACTACACTGTTAAGAATCCAGGAACAATTGGAAGTAAATATTACAGCGAAATTTAGTGTTTACAATAAAGATAGAGATTAACTTTGCCATGAAATTTACTGGTAAAAGATCCGACATGGATGAGTTTTGATAAGGGACCATGTACAAAACCAAATTAACCACACCTCTGAATTTTCAAACAGTAACCCCTATTTGTTTTGCTACATAAATGAGTTTAAGGGGGTTGAATGCATCTACGGTCGTACCCCAAATTTCATTGCATTCCGTCCAGTAGAACAAAAGATATTCGTGAAAAACTATTCAAAGTCGCATTTAAAATGGCATTGCCTACGTCAGCGCCATCGCCTGCTGACCGTAAGTACCGTTGCTGATGGAGTGACTCAGTGACTAAAAATTAGTTAACTACACTGTTAAGAATCCAGGAACAATTGGAAGTAAATATTACTGCGAAATTTAGTGTTTACAATAAAGATAGAGATTAACTTTGCCATGAAATTTACTGGTAAAAGATCCGACATGGATGAGTTTTGATAAGGGACCATGTACAAAACCAAATTAACCACACCTCTGAATTTTCAAACAGTAACCCCTATTTGTTTTGCTACATAAATGAGTTTAAGGGGGTTGAATGCATCTACGGTCGTACCCCAAATTTCATTGCATTCCGTCCAGTAGAACAAAAGATATTCGTGAAAAACTATTCAAAGTCGCATTTAAAATGGCATTGCCTACGTCAGCGCCATCGCCTCCTGACCGTAAGTACCGTTGCTGATGGAGTGACTCAGTGACTAAAAATTAGTTAACTACACTGTTAAGAATCCAGGAACAATTGGAAGTAAATATTACAGCGAAATTTAGTGTTTACAATAAAGATAGAGATTAACTTTGCCATGAAATTTACTGGTAAAAGATCCGACATGGATGAGTTTTGATAAGGGACCATGTACAAAACCAAATTAACCACAACTCTGAATTTTCAAACAGTAACCCCTATTTATTTTGCTACATAAATGAGTTTAAGGCGGTTGAATGCATCTACGGTACCCCAAATTTCATTGCATTCCGTCCAGTAGAACAAAAGATATTCGTGAAAAACTATTCAAAGTCGCATTTAAAATGGCATTGCCTACGTCAGCGCCATCGCCTCCTGACCGTAAGTACCGTTGCTGATGGAGTGACTCAGTGACTAAAAATTAGTTAACTACACTGTTAAGAATCCAGGAACAATTGGAAGTAAATATTACAGCGAAATGTAGTGTTTACAATAAAGATAGAGATTAACTTGGCCATGAAATTTACTGGTAAAAGATCCGACATGGATGAGTTTTGATAAGGGACCATGTACAAAACCAAATTAACCACAACTCTGAATTTTCAAACAGTAACCCCTATTTATTTTGCTACATAAATGAGTTTAAGGCGGTTGAATGCATCTACGGTACCCCAAATTTCATTGCATTCCGTCCAGTAGAACAAAAGATATTCGTGAAAAACTATTCAGAGTCGTATTTAAAATGACATTGCCTACGTCAGCGCCATTGCCTGCAGACCGCGTTGATGCATTGACTGAGTGACTAAAATTAGTTAACTACACTGTTAAGAATACAGGAACAATTGGAAGTAAATATTACTGTAAAATGAAATGTTCACAGTAAAGATAAAGATTAACTTTGCCGTGAAATTTACCGAAAAAAGATCCGACATGGATTAAAGTCTTCTTTAAGAATAAGTAAAGTTTGTATAAGGGACCATTAAGGTGGTTCAAAAAATTTTTTTCAGCTAGAGTCCACCACACCCCCTATTTTTTTTACTCTTACTAATAGTATTATGCTGTAAAAGTTTTACCTTCTTACTCAAATTTTAAGAGGATGCTCAATGACCTCTTCATTTAACAATAGCCGTAGCATAGAAAATGCCACAAATTTAGAAACATTTCAATTTACTCAACTGTTTTTGCGTAAATAATCACTTTATTGCAATGCATATGCATATTTCTAGTGTATATTATAATATGTAGCATTGTTTTTTCAGTTCGAAGTATTATTTTAACCCCCCTCCCTATACTGATGACGCTTGGGGGAGGGGGTTGAGCACCCTCTTTCAGTTGAAATAGGAAGCTAAAATTCTTCTAGTATATTACTAGAGACGAGTCTAAAAATATTGAGAGGCGTTTTGTTGTCTAGGAGAAAAAAAATTTTACGTGTATTTTTGAACCACCCTAGGGGATCCCTCTTTTTTTTGCTACATAAATGAGTTTTAAGGCTAAATACATCTAGGGTACCTAATTTCATTGCATTCTGACTGATAAAACAAAAGATATTCGTGAAAAACTATTCAGAGTCGCATTTAAAATGGCAGTTACAAGGTTAAAAAGACCAATGCAGTAGATAACGAATAAATACCTTTGTGCTGAAAATTAGAACAGTTAGTAATCCAACGCTGTATAGCACAAAAATTGCAATTTTTGTGCTATATAACGTTGGATTACTAACTGTTCCAATGCAGTAGAGTTACATTTTTTCAATATTTTTTTTTTGTTTCAAGGGAAATAACTCAAGTTACTCGCAATCATTCATGTAGTAATTAATTGACAGTTTAAGTAATAAACTGACAACTTTAGGGTTTTGTTAAAGCTATTTAGTTCTATAAAACTTCAGGGAAAAAGAAAACCTTTAATATTTCTGACCTGACCTGAGCAATTAAGACTTTTTTTTCCGGTAAGAGAACATCAGACAGAGAGTAAGCAACCTCATTACGCAAGCCTATGCTAGGTGCCACGTTGTACAATGTGCAGTGGCCGTCGTGGCCTAATCGGCACCCCTTACCGATCGAGTCCTTCCCGGACTCGATGCCAGCCGGAGAATGATTATCTGTCCTCATTAATGGTGACTGGGGCACATTAAATAAGTTTTTGGTCACAAAGCCTTCCAAGTTTTCATTGTAAATCAATACCTCTGGAGGGTGCTGGATCAGGGGTTTTCCCGACTTCACACTCTAGGGTCCCACATACTTGACACTATTTGTGTCTTAACAAGATGGATGGAACCCTGGAGACAGCTCATATTTTTTGAACCAGACCAGCAGCCGAGCAATCCCTAGTCCAGCACCACCAGAGGTATCGTTTCACTTGGAGGATTTTGTGACCACCAGCATATTTAACGTCCCCAAATCACTCTTAATGAAGACTGGATCTTCGACCGTCTAGGATCGAAGGAGTCTGATGTCTTTAAAGGGCAGTTCACAATACAGCCATTCGTCCTGTCCATTCTGTTTTTTTTTTTTTTTGATGTGACGGGCTGCCGACGAAAGGCAGCATTCACATTCGATTACCGTACATCAATCACGTGACTGAATTCACCCACTAGAAAGAGAGAAGAAGGGTGCGCTGCTTGGCGGGAACCAATGAAATGCTGTCCTACTTTTGACGGCCGTCAGATATCAAGGTTCTTCTGATCGAAACCGGTCCCGACCAAGATGGCTTCCAGTCATGGCAACCAGGAAAGAAAACCTGTTTCGGGTGGAAAAAATTCGTTACGGACGTGGCCGACCAACTGGTTAAACCAGACGTAGGGATAGTTGCGGGAACCCTCGAGTGTATTTCAGTGCGAAATGGGCAGTAGGAAGTGCAGTCCCGTGTTCAGATATGTATTTCTTCTGAAATACAGATATATAGATGGGGATATACTCTGCATGTAAATGAGGCTCTTTGCAGTCAACGTGATCAAACAAAGGCGCGTTTTGAACCTAATATTTTTGACAGTAGGGGAGACCGGGGTTAGTTGTTACAATTTTTTTCAATATTTTTTTCACACTAAACTATTTAAATTATTAACACGCGTGAAACTTTAAAATGCATCTAGATTGTTTAACATTCATAACATATTTTTTAAAAAATGATTAGAAGCTACTACTCCAAAATATTTCAAGGTTTTTGAATAGAAGTTGATTGTAACAACTTACCTCACCACGGGGCATGTTGTTACAGTATATGGGGTTAGTTGTTACATGAGATATATTTTTGTGATGAAATGAATTTTACACATTTTCTGATTTATTTTGTTAAATTTTAAAAATACTTAACCACGTTAAAAATCAAAACTTTTTGGCTTTACAAATTTACTTCATTAATGACTTATTCTAATAAAATATCATCATCATTATCATTGTCCGAATTATTATTTTTACAAGCATTTTATTTATCGAACTTAGCACATCGGTCATGTGCCCATTTGTCACAAAAACGACATTGAAGCCCTTTAGTTGGTTTTTTAGATTCTGAGTACGGTTTAGAGCACTCTATGCAGAACCAGTTTTCATCATCTTCATCCGAAGGACGCACTGTTTGGACGCACTTTTTTGCTTTTTTTTTTTTGCCTTGTGTCTGTTGATTTCTTCTCTGTTAGACACAATTTCCTTTTCACAGATTTTTATTTATCAGCTCCGGCGTGCTAAACATTTTTTACTGGTGTATCTATTAAAGTGGCGCTGACCTATAGTTTCCGCTTGCGATCCGTCTTCACTTCTGCACTCCTGCAACGTTGGAGAAAGACCTACATTCGAATAATACATTATTTATTATTGTTATCATTGTTGTAATTATTATTTATTCAACCATACATATTAACAATAAATTAATCATAGAATGAAAGATATCAGAAATATTACTTTTATTACTATTGTCATCCAACTACAGTACTTTATATGAATTAAATCATTTAAGAAAACAGATCAGAAATAAGACTTACCACCACTAGCATTTTTCATCTTACTACAGAATCTCTCTAGTGTCATGAAATTCATCGGCTGCCTTTCGTAATGATCTACCTGCAATTACTTCTTTAGCCACATCCAGGTATGTTTCTTTAGGTGTTTTGCCCCTGCCCGTCTTGTTTTTATAGTCCCCCGCTATATCACATTTAAAAAGAAAACATAATATTAAACTAAAACTTGCATGGGGCAAGTTGTTACTTGTAACAACTAACCCCAACAAAATTGTAACAACTTGCCCCATACGACGCCACTTTAGTTCTTGGCACATATTACTGGTATTATATCTTTGTGCAAAACTTTTAAATACGTTAGCAGTTACCTAAAAAATGTAGGCTTTCACGTGGTACAGAAATAAATTCGTTTTCTGCAGCGGCTTAGTCACAAATAGATAAATAACAGCAGAAAGAAAAATTACTTCCAGACTCAAAAAACCGTTTTCCTTGAGCATGCTACTAACTGCAAGCACTCCAGTGATTGTCAGGGAATGCAGATGGGTGAGTGCTATCATCTACTGCAAGGAAAGTCAGTTTCTCCTGGCGGTTATTTTTAAATTCGAATGTAACAACCTGCTCCGTGTAACAACTAACCCCGGTCTCCCCTACTGTATAGAAGAAGTCTTTTCTTTCTTGATTTGATGGTGCTGTACCACTTTGTAGTTGGCATTTTTCCCGAATCTTGGACCGTTTCGTATATAATAATGCTAACTCGAAATCTTGCCACCACATGGCACTGTAAGCGACTTCTTTATCCAGTGCAGCGCAACTTTACAACACTTTGACACCACTTTTATAACTGCAGCTCTTGTCGTCCGTTATTGAAGTGGCAACGTACTTTGGCGGGCGCCAAGTGACCTCAAATTGTTAGATCACGCAACAGTGACCTGTCGGCTTCGACCAACTGGCTGTTACCTAAAAGAGCTGCCGGCGCGCTTGCCACTTGCTTCGTTCGCTCTTTACATTGAGATTGGTTGCTCCGGATCAGATTTGTGCTATAAACTCCGCCCACTCTCAGTGTCTAGTTGTTTAAGGTCTATGGTCACTCCGAGTATGATTTTCTATTGCAGGTGTCTACATGATCAGTTCCATATCATCCGTCTAAACTTGTCCATAGCAGCTGTCGGCACCATGTTATCTTTCTTCTCAGTGGACTTCAAGAGACATGACCCGGTGAGAAATTTCTTTTTCACTCTTTTGTTCTTCTTTCATTTTTCTGTGCTAAGTGGCACGTTAATATTTTTTTCGGGACATCATCGTAATTTCATCAGATCTGAGCGGCAACGAATTTTCAATTGAAGGCTCACCTAGATTTTTTGCATGAAATTAGTTAAAATCAATTATAATTCACGTTCCAATTACCTTGGATTGCTGGAAACATTTTTAGCTGATGTAGAAAAATGGGGGGGGGGGGGATTATGAATATTTAAATTTTAATCTCTGCTAGCATTTTTTTGGCCTCATATTAGAGGATAAAGCTAAAATATAGATTAAAATTGGAATAAACTAATAGTTAATGTTTAATTAATTAGATTGATTATAGAATATTGTATTGTCGTCGGGTCTGAGGTAACATACAAAATTTCCAAAGAATCCGACCACAGGAAGTGGGTGAAAATTGAGTTGCACGATTCCACCCGAACAGACACCAACGAAACGAAGTCAATAAAAACATGGTAAAAAAATAGCTTGAACAGCTCTCAAAAAGTTTTGAATTTTTCAAAGGCAATTTTTTCTTTAAAAACAGTTCTCAACAAAGCATGTGTGTCTATAAACAAAGTCATTCGCTCACAACTCTTTTGCCATATCCTATTGATCCATTTGTGGTCATTCTTGAGACTGCTCACAACACCCTCCCCTCCCCCTCCATTTTCAGTAGGTAGCCCGTATTTAGATCCAATCCCGTTTTTGAACCGCTTCCAATCATCCAAGAGTTTGAGCATATCCACATATAAATAATAGCCGATGATCGAGTAACCCGCGTATTTCAACAATGAAACCAGCGTCACTGCGTCATAATTTGATAATATGTTTTGGTAATGTTTAACATGCAGGAAAAGGTTTAAGGCTGAACTCGATCCGGACACTTAACTGTTTTACTGGTCAGACTGTATCATTACAGGGGAATGAAGAAACGAAAACAATTGAAGCTACCTACTGGAGATTAGGGTTCTTTTACTAGAGTTAAGGTTCAAATTTCAACTATCAGAATATCACCAAACGGGCAATGGCTTCGTTAAAATGCAGAAAAAGAGAAGCATTTTTCACCTTGTCATACCTTGACGGGCGACTTTCTTGTTATTATTAGAATACACATGAAATCAAAGAATCAAACGCTAAATTCAAATTAATTTAAGGTATATAGCTGGAATGTAATACCAATCACTGTCACAAAATGAGTGGGAGGGCTGCCGTTGTTTATCCTTCACAAATTTTTGAATATTAGGTTGTGACAGTGGCAAAATACACGTTCATTAGCCAGTGAGTTTCGTGAGACTTTATGAACGCACCCTGGGCAGGCTCCAAGGACGTAGCCAAGGGGGGGGGGGGTCCATGGGGTCCGGACCCCCCCCCCCTTCCCGAAAGACCCTTCTCCTTTTTTCTCAGTTGTTGCATCTCGCATGAACAAAATTTTTTTGAAAGATAATGATTTTATAAAACGCAGCATTCTCTCCCCTTAAATATTCCCAGTAATCGGCAATTTTCTCAGCGCTTGAGTCAATTCAGAACACGAGAACCTCGTGCAACAACTGCAGCTTCCCAATTTTCGTTTCCTTTTTGCTGTGTCACCTACTCCGTCCGAAACGGGGAAATGTCCCTTTCGACTTTCAAACCAGCTGGGTCCTGTGACCTTGAAATTGAGCCCCTCTCCTTGGTCCATCAAATTGCCATTGGCAAAGTAAAAACAAGCATTTATTGCCACTTCCGCTGTATCCCACAGGCTCTTTGGCGTGGTTTTCTTTCTTTCTCTTTTCTTTTTGGATTTTCGTGGATTTCGTAGACGCATGTTGTACGAAAGACAGCCAGAGTGAGGTGCGTTCCTGGTGAATCAGTAATTGAATTCCGATTCTTTTCTGTTTTAACACGCAGTTTTTATCTACGTTATACTTATAGAAAACATATCTTGAACAAAATTGTATGCAAAAGAAAATTAAGTTTACCCAAACTAGGTAAGTCGCAGTGCTCCCTTTTAAAGTTTTCTTGATAATACGAGCAATTTTACTTGTTAATGTGTTTTTCCATTTAAAAACTAATTTTAGATTCTAAGCCAGCAGCGAAAAAAGAAATTCTACACATTTCGTGTGTTTGAGGATGAGAAAAATAATTATTGATTTTTTTTTTTTTTTTTTTTTTTTTTTGCATTTTAACTCTATATTTTTGGCATGGTTCATTTCAGATTCATTTTATATTTTGTTAAAAATTTTATTTGAACTCTTAGATTACTTTTAGCATCTCTCTCCTTTCTGAGTGACAAATTACGTAGATTTTTTACTGATGTTTTCCCCCCAATATTTAAGCATGATCATGGAACATATAAAATGCCCAAAAAAAATTCGTGTTTGAAGGTAAAATAAATAAAATAAATGAATAAATAAAACTTGAAGTTGATGTAACAAACTTTTTACGGTATCAAAATTTTATAGAAAAATTAAATTGAAAAGTACTTGAATATTTTACTGTGATTAGTTTATGAAATTACAAGTTCGGCCATGTTAACGCATGTGATAAGTAATTTATTAGAAATTATTACTTTTAAATCTTACTGAATTGTGATTCTATGATCCCAAAAGAAAAACAGTTAGTTTTTAATTGACGAAAAAAAATCTTATTCGATGTTGTTCCATAAAACATATTTGTATATGCATCATTGGAATACATTTTCTGATTGTTATTCACTGGCTTTGTACTAAGGAGTTATTTAATTAGCATCTATGCATCCATCTTTAGTAAATTGTGAAGGTAGCATTAAATTAACAAAAAACAGGCATGTGCATTTAACTATAAATTACTAGGTGAAAATTACCGCTATTTACTGCGTTACAAGCAAAGAAACAAAAAAAGGTGAATACGAGGTAAATGTTTTTGAGCTTTTCTGTTATATATTGCCTTTTTTTTTAAACACTTATTTTCTTCAGGCTAAAGATATTTACTATTTCTTGCAATAGAGTGTTTTGCTAACATCGTATTGAAGAAAAAAAATCATTACCTGCGTCGTAAAATATGATATGTATTGTTGTTAAAATTAACAACATGTTGTTAAAATAAAATTACACAGATGCTTAATTTAATTCATTAGGTATACATTCCATTAATCGGCATGTAAAAGATCCCTTAGGTCGTATCACTTATTTTCAGGAGGACAGAGGTTCACCCATATTTGGAAACTTTGTATGTGATTTCCACTTAACATAAACTTTTTGTTAACTAATTTTAACTAATGACTCTATTAATTTCAATTATTTAATTAATTTTAGTTAATTATCATATTTTAATGATCAGTTTTAATTGGATTTATCTTAGTCTTGTGTAATTATCAGCTACTAATTCTGCTTTAGCATGCCTCCTCTTTTGAAGTTCGTGCAACCTTGGACCCCCCCCTTAACAAAGTTCTAGCTACGTGCCTGCAGGCTCTAGTAGTTTTGTCGTTCTAGGCGGTAATGACAAATCCCCCCCCCTCAAATTGGATAATAAAAACATAATATATAAAATTAAGATATTAATAAAATAAAAATAATTGTACAGTGCTAACAATTAAAGTGAGTTTCTTGTTAAATTCCAAACTGAGTTTTACATATCCAAGCACTGGTACACACTTCAAATTATCTTTTTTTGCATAAAAGTAGTGCATCTTATGGCACTGAAACATATATTAATAGTTTCAAAAGACTTTTAAATCACGCAATTTGCTGCTTCTAAAATTAAATTAAATTTCTAGTTAAGTTTCAAACTATGTTTCGCATATACAAGCACTGGTACACACTAGGTTATTTCTTTTAGCATTGAAGCAGTGAATCTTATAGCGCTGAAACAGATACTCTTACTTTTTAAAAAAGTTTCAACTTCGAAATTTGCCGCCCCTAAAATCTACCTCCTAGGCGGCCACCTGAGTCGCCTACCCCAGGAGACAGGCCTGACGCACCCCTACTTGCTTCTCGTCACGTTGATGGAACCCGTCAACGTGCAATACTGCCTGCTGTCATGGCAACGCCGACCGAAAACTGGTTTTAGGGAGAAAAAATCGTTGCGAACGTGACGTGCGAACGATGTCTGAATAACGTTTATTAATGAAAATCCAGATTCAGGACATGTGTGAATAATATATATATATGACTGTGCCATTAATATACTGTGCCTCATCATAGTGAGTTACCGATCTGTAGGCAGATGTCGCCTCATTGAAACTGAGAGTGCCAACGAACTGGTGGGGGAAGTAAATTTATCTCACCGGTACACAGTTCAACTTGTCCATTGAAGACAAATCTCGCGGGTATTAAACACAGGGCTGTGATTTAGAGGGACCAAAATTGGGCAATTGCCCCTCCCCTTGACTTGGAGAAATCAAAATATTTTTATGTAAGTTGGCGCGGTTTTGGATGTTTTTCGGTAAAATTTGCATCGAGTATACACCCTAAACCCCCTCCGGAAAAATTCGAAATGACGGACCTAATTAAACAGACTAAAAATTTAGTAAATCGTAACTCTAATGTTTTATTATTTGTTCACAGGCCTTCCTTGATTTTCTTCTACGCCCCCTGGGGAGGTGGG
This sequence comes from Uloborus diversus, assembly GCF_026930045.1. Taxonomy (NCBI): domain Eukaryota; kingdom Metazoa; phylum Arthropoda; class Arachnida; order Araneae; family Uloboridae; genus Uloborus; species Uloborus diversus. The sequence continues at coordinate 12,717,383 of NC_072739.1, forward strand.
TCCTCCAAGTTGAGAACTGTTGACAGAACAAAAGTAAAAGAGTACATAACGCTTCACTACGTTAGTAACATTTTTTAACAAAATTAAACAAAAATTATTTCTCATTTTTTACTGAATATTCAAGAAAGTTGTTTTTAACGTCATGGGAATGCGTTCGAATTTTCGATATTTTGGATTTTTGAGGTTCTTCTGTGCTCAATAGATGACGCACCTTAAAATCTTGAGCAGAAAAACTGTTTGATCGCGTCCTCTATTGAGTAGCTTGTTAACTAGAGTGGCAAATTGGCTGAGAAAATGCCATCAAAATCACTGAATGTTCACCTTTTTATCTAACTTTCTGAAGTTTTAATATTTATATTAGGAATATAATTTCAAATTCATAATTACCATAAGTTATCACAATACACAAACAATATTTACTTCGAAGATTACCGAATTATTTTATAATTCAGAAAGTATATTTATACCAACAGTAAATTTTTTGCTTTAATTATATAAATAACAGACTGACTGTTTCGGGACAACAACGTGTTACATGTACATTAGCACACCAGAAGACAACGCACACCCATCACATTTTGACGAGTGTTAAGAGAATTTGTGTAGGCAGTTATGCGCGACAGATGGCCTGCGAGCCATATCCTGCCCACCAAGATATCCGTGTGGCATGTTGATTACTCAATGTTCCAATTCGAAAAGCAAGATTATAAGAATGTCTCAAATTTCGAACTTAGTTTCTTAAGAGCTGATGTATTCGAAAAAAAATTATTAAATAAAAACAAAAAAACCCGACTGCGTAAAAACCAAAAAAAAAAAAAAAAAACTAAAAAGAAAAATATATAAGCCCAGTAGTTAAGAATGTTATTAAGTACTACTGAATAACTACACCGTTGAAATTGTTTTATAACCGTACACAGATAGGACAAATCATAAATTCAAAAGCAGAATAGAAGGATCAACAGTCGGGGCTCATTCAAATTTTACGGGGTTCCTTGAATCAGAAAGGAACATAAATGCAATTTCTAATACAGTATTTTATGCATATGAAAGACCTGTTTTGATTTTTGAAAAATTCTTCAAAAGGTATTTTTGATCAAAAAATCCACTTCAGAAGTTATTTTTCATCAAAAAACGCTTTCCAGAAGGTTTTTTTTCACCAAAAAACCCCCTCCAGAAAGGTATTTTTCATCCAAAAAACTCTCTCCAAGAGATATTTTTGATCCAAAAACCCTCTCCAGAAGGTATCTTTGATAAAAAAAAAAACCCTATCCAGAATGTATTTTTCATCAAAAACTCCTCCGGAAAGGTATTTCTCATCAAAAAATTCCTCCGGAGATGTATTTTTCATTAAAAAAACCTCCTCCAGGAGGTATTTTTGATCAAAAACTCACTCCAGAAGGTATTTCTGGCTACGCTAATGCTCTACGATGACGATTTAATGCTAAAAATGTTTTTATAAATTGGCAACGACGGCAACTCTTTCATTTGAGTATAAAATCCTTGTTTCTGTTTTTTTCCCAGGAATTCTGCCGCGTCTTGTCTGGCTTCATTCATTACTTCTACCTGTGCGTCGGAGTGTGGCTGGCCATCCTGACGCACTCGCTCTTCAAGGGGTTCATCAAGGGGGTTGTCGACGGCAGAGTGAGGTTCTACCTGCTCATCGGCTGGGGTGAGTTCCGCTCGTAGTTAATGTGCAATGTCTTTAATGTATTGGCGAATGAAAGGATACGAAAGAGGTGTGGTATAAAAATACCAATGTCTTCTCTTTAAATACACAATTTCTTGTCTGAAGCTCTTTTTGAATCGAATTAATTCATCAAAAGTGTTAGTTACATCTTAAACTACAACTACATTTCTGACAAAAAGTTATAACGATTTACTTACTCTTAATTTTATATTCTTCATTATTTATTCGAATTTAAGTAAAACAGCAAATATATATTTCAAACTTGTATTCATATAATGGAATAAAGAGAATTAATTTCAAATATTTTACCGGTACGAACAAACATTAAGACATTACTGCATATTTAACACGGAAAGTAATAATTACATTTGTCTAAAATACTTCCCCTGCTACATTACTAATAATAATAATGTTACAGAAATAAAACATTTCTCAGATCACCACACAGAGCTAATTATAGCCGAAAGAACGTGTTAAAAACAAAGCAAATATTAAACGAAAGCACTAAATACATTTCACAATCAAGTTAAGTAAATAACACCAAATGCAAAATAAGTTTGATAAGTAGCCAAATGGCATCTATTCCTTCTCCGTGCTCTGGGACGGTAGATAGAGTAGCCAAGTGCCGACGGATGATATGAAAAGAAAATCGCGCAGCTACAGGGTGTCCAGTAAAGGACTTCCTGATTTCAAAATTCGATATCTCGAAAACAAAGGACGATATTAAAATAAAATAAACGGTAGCGTTATTGCGAAACCCATAAAAATCATATACAGGAACTCCGAACTTAGTTTTAAAAAATGCCAACAGGTGGCGCTGCACAATGTAATTGCAATAGAAGTCTCCATAAATAGTGCTGCGAAAAGTTCAGTTGTTTTAGCAGTAGTTTAGTCTCTCAGATATGCTTACATATACGCTACAAATGATCGTCCAACCTCTTCGCAGCACTACTTATGGCGACTTTTATTGTAATTACAGCATGCAGCGCCACCTGTTGGAAATTTTTAAAACTAATTTACAAGTTTCTGTAATAATTTTTATGGGTTTCACAATAAACCTTCCGTTTATTTATTCCAATGTGGTCCTTTGTTTTCGAGATATTTAATTTTGAAACCAGGGAGTCCTTTGCCTGTATGTTTTATGTATCTCTACTGTATTTAGCAGTTATATTGCATGTAACTGTACGGTGTTGGCATCTACGTTGTACAGACATGTGCTGAATGTTCATGTGATCAACATCTGTAGACCAAGCTTTTTAAATTGTTTGGACATGTGGCCACGATTAATAAAACCTTTGATGGTTAATGGACTCTTGTTAATGTAAGAAACAAAGGGATAAATAACTCAGTGCGCGTTCTATACAATATCACCAAAATCTAGTGTACGAGCTGAATACGAAACAAACTTTTCGAAAAAAAAGTATCGTTTTAAAACCTAACATTACGAATATAAAACATGTTTTTAAATATCATTCGTGAAATATTATATTGCAGTGATATACAGGGCGTCTTGAAATAGACTGACTGATTTTAAAAATTAATAACAGGAAATCGGATGAAAAAAAAAATTCTTGTAGAAAATTTATGTGGTGGGCCGTAATTCCCCCCCCCCCCCATAGTTCCAAGATTTAGTTCAAAACTTTTTCAATAGATGGTGCTGCAGATAGCCTTTAAGTCAGAAAATAAGGATTGAAATTCAATGACTTTTCTCCGATCACGACACGTGATTGCAGCCGGCGGTAGACATTTTGGAATATTGTTGCGTAATTTTATGTATTAAAAACATTTTTCGAAAAACTATAATGTAATTTTGTACATTTCTTTGATTCGCGGTTTTACGATCTGCAGCGCCATCTATTGGACAATTCTTGAACTAAAATTTCCGTTGGGGGGGGGGGCAAATCTTACGGGACACCGCATGAATTTTCTGCAAGATTTTTTTTTTTTTAATCATTAACCGTTTTTCTGTTATAAATTTTTCAAAACAGTCAGGCTTTTTCAGGGCGCTCTGTATTTTAATCGTGTTGAGCTATAAATGATTAAGAGGGAATGAAGTGATTTTTAGTACTGTAAAAGCATTCGTTTTCGCGAATAGAAAATTTTGAGGAAATGTATGTATCAGTGATTTCGCGATTTTTAAAACATATGAAGTTCAAATAGATCGCGAGAATCGAATTTTCGTGAATATGATTGGCTCGCGAAAATAAGTACTTTTGTAGTTATCAAGTCTATTCATGGCTAGAAAAAAAATCATTTTTTTAAAATTGAAATTGGGTTCAAATAATTTGATGGTTTACTAGGCAAGGGAAATGAAATGCCTTAACTTGAAAGTGATTTTGCATGACATGACATGAGTAAAAGTGAGTAACCTTGCCAATCAGGAAGGTATGCTTGCCGGCTGCCGGATGCCTATGCATGCGTCGTGAAATTTGATTGGAACTGTTGGTCTACTAGACAAAACTATAAGACTTTTGGTCGATCGGATTGATTTTAAAAATGTAATGTAATGTGCATTTTGATGTGTTTCCCAACAAAATTAATTGAATCCCCCCCCCCCTCTGTTGAAATTTTTTAAATGACGCACTTGGATATGACTTCGTTTTTTAACTGAGCAGCGTTTAGGACGTCCAAGAAATTGTATAGGTAATGATAATACTGCTGCCATCTATGAACTATCAACCTAAGTAATTAAATAGACTCACATATACTACGGCTAATAGAGATGTATTTTGCTACTGTGAAACTGTTAAGATTTCAAAATAAGTATTTCAGCATATATGAGAAAGAAAAGCTCTCGAAAGAATTCGATAATGTAGAACTTAAAATGTGTGACAAAATATTTTTTATCTGACAAAATTATGCGCATTATATCTTTCAGTTTTATTTCTTTTTTATTACTGTATATATAAACTAGCAGTACTCGCCCGGCGATACCCGTGCTAAGAATATAAAAAAAATTCGTTGATCAAAAAAATCCACGACCACCTCCTCACCCATGTAAAATACTCACTTTTCAAAAAAAAAAAAAAAAAAGAACCTGTTAATGTCTTTTTGAAATTTAAAACTATTCGCGAAAACATTTTGAAAAATCTACAGAAGCTTTAAGACTCAAAATAATCATCCAACTGTATAGTTCATCGCTTAACGTGCCAAGGTTCCATGGTACCATAACCCTATCCTTTTGCGAATGAAGCGGTTTTTATCTGCAATTTGAAATGCTTCATCAAATAACCAAAAAATACATCAAATAGTATCTCTCAAATGTAAAATAATTTTGCAACTCTATTGCTTGTCGCCAAACTCGGCAAGCGACCACGCTACCGTAACTCAGCTCTTAGCGAGCGAAGCAAACTCCGATTGATTAACCATCCCATCTAACGAAAAAGAAAAAAAATCCCGTGGAATATTCGAAAATCGTCGCCAGAAAAAAAAGAAGAAAACAACAAATTTTATTTAATTAAAAACAAATCAAACTTTTTTTTGGAATTCAAAACAATCCGCCAAAACATTGAATTACATTTACAGGTAACAAATAAATACCTTTGTGCTGAAAATTAAAATAATTAGTTATCCATCCTTGTGCTTCATAACTTTGGGTAACTAATTATTTTACATTTACAGTTGCTTTAAAACTTTAAATAATTTTCCAACTATTGTTATCGCCTAACTCGCCAAAAGAACGGGATACTGGAATTCAGCATTTTTGCGAGTGAAGCGGATATACATTTTTTTCCTTTTATTTTCTTTGCAATTAAAAAAAGTTTCGCCAAATAAACGAAAAAGACGTCAAATTACATGAACAGTAGCTTTTAAAAGTAAAAAATTCCCCTAATCTATTTTTTATCGCCAAACTCGCCAAGTGACCCCACTGCTGTAACCCAACCGATTTACAGTTGATGCAAACTCCGATCGATTAGCAACATGATCAAAGAAAAAAAGTCCCTTGATTAAAAGGAATCCTCCCTCCCCCCTCTGATGTAAAATAATCAATTTATTTTACTAAAATGCGTAAACAGCCTTTAAATAGCTGAAAACAATTATTTTCAATTTAAATATTTCGCCAAATAAAAAAAATATTTTTCAAAATTACATTAACAGTAGCTTTTAAATTGTAAAAAAAAAATCCTGCAATTCTATTACTTATCGCCAAACTCGCCAAGTGACGGCGCTACTGGAACCCACCCAATTAGCGAGCGAAGTGAACTCCGACCAATTAGCGATCCACTGTTTTTAACGAAAATGTTCAAACGAAAATTACACAGCAGAAAAACAACGTAATTTAAAAACACGGTACATCTACTACGAAAAGGAAATCTTGTATCCCGTACCCCGTAAAATGTAAGACAATTTGAAAAATATGCTTACATCGACGTCATGTCTGCTCCGTCTTTTCTAATTTCTATTTTAATGGAACGTTCGCACTTATTTATGACTCGATTTATTCATTTAGCAAATAATTTTACATGTTAATGGATCATTTAAAGTCTATTTGGCGAATTACTGCGGATTTTCATTTGGCGGAATTTTTACTTTAAATGGCTTGGTTTAATTATTTGGAAAATTACATTTCATTTCATTAATTTTGTTTCAATTCTTGTTTTTTGTTGAAAAAAAAAGCACAGTGACAAAATAATGCATGGTTTCATCATAAAGTTTCTACGTAGATATAATTAAACATGCTAACAAAATAAGCTAAACAAAAACAATCGATTAACGAGATTAATAATGCGCCGTAAAGTACCTATAACGAAAAAAAAACTTGTCTCCGATATAATAAAGGTAACAGTTTTCAAAGAGAGTCGACGGCTCTTTAAAATCCTCGTCTGCAATAGTTTCGAAAATATTCATCAGAATGGGTGAGTCTAAGGGCATAAAAAACACGTTTCAAATAAGAGAAATATTCCTCAGTATCGCCATTAAAACAAAATATATCATTCACCCTTAAAAATAACGTTTTTTTTAAGACTGCACATCCATTAAAATCGTACACGAAAACATCGACTTGCGAAAGCCTAATCAAAAGGGTAAATATATTTTAAATGCCCTGCTACAGACAAAGCATCAATGCATTAAAAACCGATTGCAAGAAATTTTACTTCTAGCTACTCAAGCAAGAAATGGCAGCAAATAATATTGTTCAGCCTTTCTTCAAGCTAAAATTAATCTCGCGCAAAAAATGGAGGAAGAAATTTCTTTTTGAAATAAATTAATTTTTACTTCAAATGCTTATAACTTTTTTTGTATTCATGCTTCGATGTCCGTGGTTTTAGTCCTTGCGGATATTTTCGAAATGATTATTTTTTACAGGCTTTCCAACGGTACAAAAACCGAAAAAATCGGACCATTTTTTTTGGCATAGACGTATGTTCAAGTGGACATAAAATTGAGTTTTTAATTAATATCTCCGTTAATTAGCATCCTACGTGGATGAGGCTGAAATATTCGTAACCCTCGTAAAATTTAGAATTTTTTTAATACCTGGTTCGACCCTGAACTCGAGCCCATTGTTGAGAATGTTGCATATGAGTGCAGAACATTCCCCATCCCGTTTCACCCCCTTAAAATCGAAAAATTCTTTCTTAGCACACGCTTACGTCATAAAATGAACCTATGTTCCAAATTTCAGTTTTTTAGCGTCAGTAGGTTTGGCTGTGCGTTGATTTTATTTTTTCAGATTAACTCCCGGGTGTCCGATATGGCTTACCAAGTTCGCAGGTGGGAACGGAGATCAAAAAATTCAATTCGGTGGTACGTGGAGTGTCGTAATTGTTATGGATTTAAAAAACTAATCTTGTATTACACAAAACATATACATTATAGATAATAATGGATTTTGAACTGGATTTACATGGAAGATATTGCAGTACTTCACAGGTTAAGCCTCTCACTGGAGGAGATGTTTGCTCACGACACTTTTCTTTGAGATTGTGATTCATGCTACGGATAAAACACTTTTTTCAACTTATTCGTACCTATAGTGCAAATTTACAGGTAGTTGCTCATCCGTTATGCTATCGTAATTCACTAAACTTTTCTTGCATGTAAGGGAAACATAAACACAATAAAAAAGTAGTAACCACTTAATATGCCAGAATGTCACTGCATTTTCGCCCAATGTCTAAAGTATTCGTTCTTAACAAAACTCAAACCATTTACCAGCTTCGTAAGAAAACGGCAGTTTTTTCCTTTTGTGTGTGTGCTGCCATCTACTGACGTTCTCAGCAATATCTTTAATAATTTCCGTCTTATTCACCATTGAAATTATTTGATATATATGATTTTAATTTTCCAAATAAAGTTGTTAAAATATTCTATTTGATGATATTTTAACTTTAACACCCGTTGTACTTTGCCCTGGAAAAGGAGCGGATGCAGAAATTTTTTAAAGGAAGCAGGGGATTCGAAGTCCCCTTAGCTTCTCAACAAATTTGCTTAACTGAATTTTCATGAGTGTCATTGAAAATGCTTTTTAGATAATCCCTTAATACCAATTAATCCACTTAAGTCCAGAAATCTTGTTCTCTAATTTACTTCGAATGAAGACGTAATATAGAGATCAGAGATGGGCAATGGCGTCCTTTTTAATCATCCGTTCATCAGAGGATCGTTCATTCTTTTTGGCCCGTTCATTGACTCGTTCATTTGAACGCCGTCGTTCAGTTAAAAATGCTTCAGGTGATTCTCTATGTAAGATATACTCACGTAAATTTGAAATATTTCACAAGAACAGCAGCAATATTCTTTCAAGGATAAACAACAAAAATTATTTAAAAGTAAGAAAATGTGCCTATAAAAGATTAATCAAAAAATATTTTACTTAGGCTCAGATGCTTACAGCCAATTTTTACCGATGGACCAGTGGCGCCCAACCTTTTTTTGCGCGGAAGTCACAAATCATCGTGGGCCAGAGCACATAAAATTTCAAAATATTTCATTCTGTACTAAGCATGGAAAATACGGAAAAGGGAAGAATATTTACTAACCAAATTCACATCGCACTACTGCGATTTATCGATAAATTTACATTATATATGCATTCTTTGACACCCTCTTTTAAATTTTTAAACTTCAGGCCTAAAATTTCAAGAATTCCTTTAAATTCATTCAGTGTGCTTTTTCTTTACTAATAATAAAGCTCTGAGTTTGTTTGGATATCCGTCGGGATATCTGTCCGGATCTCTCTGACGCGCATGCCTAAACCATTCGGCCAATTTTCATGAAAATTGGTACAAAATCAGTTTGTAGCATGAGGGTGTGCATCTCGAAGCGATTTTTCGAAAATTCCATTTTATTCTTTCTCTATTCCAATTTCAAGAACATTTTCCCGAGCAAATTATTATAACATGAACGAGTAAATTACCATAACGTAGACGAGCGAATTATCATTACGTGGGCGAACAAATTATCATAACGTGGACGAGCAAATTACCATAACAGAGGCGAGCGAACTAACGTAGCAAATTGGTAAGAAATTCATCATCAATTATTTGTAAATATTCAGGCGAACAAAATGACCTTTTAATTTTCTACTACGGACAAAGCTTTGGTGGATACCACTAGTACTGAATAAACATTAATACAATACACAGCGATATTTGTTCACTTCTTTCAGCATGCAAAATCGTGCAGAACATAAAGAGCTATGCTTAAAGAAGAAGTCTGAATTATTAGAGCACGTTTATTTATGCTTCGTCAATAAACTACAGTGAAACTCCTCCGAGCGGCCACCTGTCTTAAGCAACCACCCCTCTTAACGGCCACTTTTTGCGGCACGGATTTTTTTTTGCCCATAGACTTAATGTTAAAAACAACCCTAGCGACAGCAACCCAACCCTTCTGAACGGCCACCGAGTGCATGCGTCCATTGTATTTTTCAGGAAAATCTATTCACTTTCTGTTTCTAACCTGCTGCTTTTCAGTTCAAAGAGGATAATTCTTATTGGCCTTTAACGAATTCCGATACTTTTGGAGTAAAAATGCCATTTATGTTTATTTTATTAGTTGGTCAGAGTGTGCGTGTAATCCGGGTTGCAAACAACTCTGTCGGCGATCATTTTATGAATCGCGAACTAATTATTGAAATTCAGAGCTTTATGAACGCGGAAAATCGGCGACAGAATTAATAGAGTACAATTTCGAATTCCTTCCAGCACGAAACAGCAATAAAGAGCTTTGATAATTACACTGCCGACTGAGAAACATTTTGTGGTTAACGAGTCAGCGAAAATAAGCGTTTTTCAATCAAATCTAGTATTAGTTTGGGATTGGTTCAGTTCGTTGTGTGTAATTGACGTCTTTTGAGCAAATTCATTTTCATGCCCTTCAGGCACTAATTCGGCCTCTGACAATCCATTTGCGTTTTGTAATCATGAGCAAACTAAACTTTCAACTGAAGTGATTTTGGGGATAATAAATAAAGTCATCGGAAAATCAGATGCAATGACAAATGAATTGGTTAGAGCTATTTATTTATCATTTTAAATTGAAAAACATTTTGAATAGCAAAAAGCAACATTTTGAATTCCATTTTAAAAACAATTGGTGGAGAAGATTAAAATTTTAAGCCTCAAAGTGTATCCTTTCTTCGAAACATGTAAACAATAATTAAATTATATACTATTTCCCTTTAAGAACAGTCTCACACTTCATTCTATGTATTAGACTTGCTTATGTTGTGTATTTTAAAATTATATTGCAAATGTAACGAAAACCCTTTAAAGCGGCCACCCCCTCTCAACGGCCGAAATTTTGCGGAACGGAGGATCGGCCATCAAAGAGATTTCACTACATACTAATATGTTTCATCAAACTGTTTAAATTTATTCGGAACTCCAGCGCTCGAATACGCTACCTTGCGGTGATTTACAAAACTGCAAATGAAACTAAAACATTGCCACGTTGCGTTCCACGTGTGTCTGTTGACGTAAACACAGGCAGTTTGTTCTGAGTATTTATTAACGCAATCGAAGTGTCTTAGTTTGCTTTCAGCTACAGAAATTAATTCGTCCCTTAGTAATATTCACGAGCTTCTCAAAATAATGTTAGTTTTCATTATTTCCTTCATAATTGGTGAAAGCGAAAATTCTGGATTAACAAACTTGGATAACGTTATACAAGGTAAAAAAATTTTTTGTTTTGTATGAATTTGTAAGAATATGGGGTTTTTTTTAATCTTAAATTAATTAAACTTACCATATTTTACAGCAGCATTTAGTTGGAATGGACAGTATGCAAAATATTTTCTTGAATATATTATCGTAGAACAAAATGAATAACCGAGAAAGAATTTACTTTATTCCTTTTATTCTCAGCTGAAAGGTTCCGCCAAATTTGTTTAGGGTTATAGTTTTAGTATTGTGCGAGCTAAGTATCCTTGGCGAGATTTCGCGTTTTTAGTTAAACCATTTTTAATTTTTATCATGAGTGGAATAAAATGGTAGTAAGATTACAGAATTCGATAAGTGAAAAGAAATAATGGTCAATCAACTGAAAAGAAAACTACCACCATATATCCGTAACAATTTTGTTGATGATTTGCATAACATGACACAATTAAATCGTAACTCAGAAATTAGAAAAATCGAAACAGAAAATTTTTAAATTAACCGATTTGGGAATTCGAAAGAAATAACTCATAGAAATGCAAAAATATAAGCGCTACCCAAGCAAGGCAAAAAAATATCATCTTCTTTCGATAACAATTTGTAATGTCATATTGAATTTTCTAGCATTAATTGTTATTCTTGTCAGGCCACAATTATTATTTAGTTTTATCAAGAATTGATAAATATCGAATTCAACATCGTGGAAATAGCTGCTCAGAACTACGAACTACGTAGTTTGCATTAATCTTTGACGTTTAGTAATGCTTCTTGAATTCTCATTTCTTTCTACGTGGGCCAGAATATCCACAAGACTTTGAAAATTAATTTAAAAAGAATAAAGCGAAAAAATCATACGTACGAACAAAAATCACAACACTTTTAGCATTTTCTTCGTTACCATGTGCGTTTGTTTTAGTTTTTAAGTCCGCCATTAGACAGTGACTTCAGTGCCCCCTATAGTTCGTTGGAGTTGCGAATTTTCAATTCATCTTTAAAAATACTTGTTTATTTATTTAATTATTTTAATACAATTTTTAGTTTTTGGCATTGTCACCAGGGATGGAAATTTCATTGCAACTAATTCTTTAGAAAATTTTGAGAAATCCTAGATTTGGGTTACATCTCTTTGCTTCTCACTGACTCATATGAGGTCACACTTTGAGGGGGCAGGATTTCATAAAATTGTGACAATTTTGATTATGAGAAGGGAGGGGTTAAAAGGATTGCGACGTCACGCATTCTTTACCACGATATGGTTATACAAAATAGCGTGACACGAGATAAAGGTGGGATGGGGAATCTGAAGCTTGCACAATAGAGAGGGAGTCTCATTTGTTGAAAAAAGTGTAACGTCATTTGTACGGGACGCCCCTAAGTTCTGTTCTTTTTGTTTTTCAGGATTGCCTCTTGTGTGGGTCGGCGTAATCGTTGCATCATCACCCAGTTACGGTTACGAGGACAGGTAAGATCTAATCTGTTTGTCTACAAATGGTTTTAGTTCCAATAATTACAATTTATTTCCATTAATTACATTTTAATTTCCATTAATAGCTAGCGCGTGAGTAATTACTTTTTTTCCTGGCTCTAATGTTCCCACGCGTGTTACTGGGCGCCATATTATGAAAAGCAGAGTACGACTGCAGTTATGGCGCTCGTTTCACGTTTATTGGTAATTTTTGAATTTATCTTATTTTGTTGTTATTATTATTATTATTGCGTTTTAACGCTATAATATTAACGCTATAATAATTGCGTTTTAACGCTAAGATTGTTGTCAATTTAGAGGGACAAAGAAATTTTCCTCGCTTAGTCAAATACGCCGCTTGATCGTATAATCTTTCTTGGAACCGAAGATATTCGACTAAGCGGGACCGATAGTAATTCGAAAAAGAATAAAGATAAAATGATGCGGTCTGCATTAAACAGAAGGAAAAGAAGCCGGATTTTGCCTGGCAACGAAACAAAAATAGTTCTGTGGGCGACCAACAGATGGTGCTGTCCTATATCTAATGCAGGATGATGCAAAGCAACAAACGATATAAAAAAGAGCAACTATTGCAGAAAGTTGGAGTTATGCCTTGGAATGCTGTGCATATGAGAAAGCCCTTTTAGTTAAACTACATTATAAGAATTATGGAAATACAAGCTGCGTCGCTCGGCTTTGCAGGGTATACCGCGAAAATAAAAGTTATTTCAAGCGACACGTGCTCAACAATCAGACTTAAACAAAAAAAAAAAAAAAAAAAAAACAGTAAGATTTTGTTGCAGATTGTAGAAAAATAATCAAAACGTAAACATTTTAAATCCAGCGAGTACAGGAAAAGCCTTTAAAACAAAAGTCAGAATTTTACTTATTCATATTCTAGAAAAAAATGGCAATAGACATTTTCGTCTCCATTTTGTTCTTCACGCTGCAAAATTTTTAAAGCATTATTACGGAAAGTTGAGCTGAAGCACTGGATAATAATTTGAATGGAGGAAAGCCTTCGAAAAATAGGGGTTTTGTGTCGAAACCCAAGTATCATAATGAATAGTTTCAAATTGATCCCTCCACTAATTATTAGCGGAGGATTATGTTAAATAGCCAAGCATAAAGACAGGAAAATCTATCAATACCTGGTTCAATGGTCTGTTCATTGGCGTTCGGAAGAAGTAACTCGGATATAGATACATACATAGATACGCTCAGTTTTTAATTATATAGGATAAAAAACTGCAGCGCCATGTATTGGTCGCCAACAACCATTTTTGTTTCGCTGCCATACAAAACCGGGCTACTTTTCTATCCGTATCGTGCAAACCGCATTTTTTTTATCTTTATCCGTTATCGAATAGTTCAACTTTAAAGTTCGTACTGGCTTTTGGATCACCATGTACTTTGAGGTGTATTCCCCTATGACGAACGTTTCAATATTTAGTAAATCCTCTATAAGTTGCAATAAGAACTTTGCACCGACCCATCAGGGAAAAAATTTACTTCTGAACGCACTCCTACCCTATTTCACGGAACAAGAGCCTGATAGTACTTTCATAAAAATAAGAAATTGCAGCGTCAAATAGCAATTTACAGTAATATGCAATTTGAAGTTATTTCTTTTTTACTTTTTATGCACAAAAGGTACTTATTTAACAAAAAACTGTCATTTTGTTTATTTATCTATTTTTTTTTCTTTTTTTTTTTAATTCTTAGCTGCAAACTTCATTGCAGCAATTTTGTACCCGATGAAGATCAACAAATTTCAACTTAAGATTTTCCCCAAAATTAACAATTGGCATAGCTTGAACATGCAAAACAAAATCCTCGTCATGAAAAACATATACAGTAAAACCTCTCAATGAGGGGCGCTAATGGGACCAGGCATTTTGAAACTTAAATAGAGGTGTTCCTTCTTCGGAGGTATTTTAGTTTATGTAAGCAATGTTTTAACACAGTCATGCTGTGTTTTTTATGAACTTACACTATTAACATTAAAGATTAAATTCTAAATATTGTATATCTTATACATATAAAATCTGAGTATCTATCTATCTATCTATGTCCAAGCTTCTTCTCCCGAACGACAGTGAACTGACCATCGAACCAGGTATCGATGGATTCGTCATCTTCCCGTCTTCATGTTTGGCTATTTAACATAATCCTCCGATAATAATTAGCGGAGATATCAATTAAAAATTATTAATTATGACTCTTAGATTTCAAAATAAAATCCATATTTTTCGAAGGCTTTCCACCATTCAAATTATTATTCAGTGCTTCATCTCAACTTTCCGGATGAACGCTTTTATTAAAATGTATAGCGGGTGAAGAAAATCATTGAGATGAAAGATCTGTTGCCATTTTTTTCTCGAATATAAAGAAATAAAATTAGGCTTTTGTTTTAAGGCTTTTCCTGTAATCAGGGTGTTTAAGTTGTTTACTTTTCGATTATTTTGCCGTAATCTGCAGCAAAATTTTGCTGTTTTTTTTTTTTTTTTGTCCAAGCCTGATTGTTAAATACGCGTCACATGACATAACTTTCATTTTCGAGGAGGACCGTGCACGTCGTAAAGTAAATGAGTGATTTACAAGTTATTTGAGTTCTTTGAGGGTTTGTACCTGGAAAACGGATTGATGTAATTCTTGTACGACCATGTGGATAGAATCCATCCAAATATTTATCTGAGTGGTATGTTGCATTAATAAACACCCGGGAAACACCGGGTAGTAGACTATTTTATGTAAAAAGCGGATTGTTATTGTGCATAAATATTTCCGATATAGTCTATCAGATGTAATTCAGTTTAACGTGAGTAAAGATTATTGTTGATAATGCATATATTTTCCCCTTTTGTGCTGACTGAAAATGTACTCATAACTTGTATCATTGATAACGATTATTAACGTTGATGAGGTGTTTTGGCAAAAATATGTTTTACTGGTGTTTTGCAAACCTTGCTTTACGCGCATTTATTTATTCCTTAACGCGTTAGAAACTAGTGTCAGTGTACTACAAAAGCATCAACTGGACTGCTCTTACATTTTTTAGGTAGCCCGTGCAACGCCGGGCACGCAGCTAGTATATATATATACAGTGTGATTATAATTAAAGTTCCACTTTCAAAACGCTGTAAAAATAAAACCACTGGTCAGAAGGACCTCAAACTTCAACGGAATATTATCGAAGAAGGGGGAAAACATATAGCAGAAGAAAAGTAAATAAGTTGGAATTTTTAGCAATAGATGGCGCTTCAAGTGTCAGAATATGTAAATCAAAACACCTCTCATGTGCACGACTCATTGAAGTTGTGATAAAAACGCCAAACACACGTTTTTTCCTTATTTCGCATCTGAGAAGTTCACTATGACTGTCTCAATGAAAGACCTGGCAGTCCCGATCACCTGATCTTAACCCGTGTGACTTCTGGATATGGGGCTATCTGAAAGCTGTTGTGTTCAGTGCTCTGATTTGCAAACTTTGCTGAGTTTAGGCACGCATTGCACAAACATTCTAAACGTGACCCCGGAAACACTTCAATCAGTCGTGGAACATGCTGTTTCTCGATTTCAACTTGTTACAAAAAACGGGGGACATCATATTGAACATCTTTTGGGTCAGTGTCACGAAAATTAAAGACCGATTTGATTTTTACTGATGCTTTTTATGCGGTTTTCAGTCTCAGGACAATTAAAAACCGATTTTACCCATCCGATGTGATATAACCTTGCCGTGTTGGATGGACTTACTTAACCAAGAGTATCACACTTGTACCCTCGTGCACGCTGAATAGTACGGTGTTTTAACATTTTGTTTACACCTTAAGTGATATTTTATGATTTATTTGTCATTTGTAGTCGATCACTATTAAATTAGGATGCTTACAGCACCATCTATTGCTACAAATTCCAACTATTTATTTTTCTTCTGCCATGAAGTTCCCCCCTTCTTCAATAAGATTCCGTTAAAATTTGACGACATTCTGACCAGTGGTTTTATTTTTACAACGTTTTGAAAGTGGAATTTTAATTATAATCACCCTGTATATATATATATATATATATATATATATATATATATATATATATATATATATATATATATATATATATATATATATATACTAAATAAAACTCACAGTAAATGAAAAACATATACAGTAAAACCTCTCAATAAGGGACGCAAATAATTGCATGGATTTGCTCCATGTAATGTAATTTACAATGCAAGACTAGATAGTTAGAAGCTACAAAACTAGTTAGTTTCTGTGTTAAAAGTCTAGTTATTTTTTGTACCCTCTCTTTTGGCCCTTAGCTCACTCGAATAATTATCCGAGTGTGCTAATCATGCATGTCAATTTCAGCAAGACTTTACAATATAAACTTGTCTAACTTATGTTAGTGTTGAAATCTCCTCAATTAATTTTTAGAGGGAAAGTGAAGCTTGAACTGCTGTAAATTCACTTTTTCTTATGCAGTGACTGTCCCGCAATCAGAGTGTCCCTTAATTAGATGCAAATACATGGAGGTCCCTATTCAAATGAACTGGAACCAGAAAAAATGCCCCTTGGAATAGATATAGAGAATTTCGAGAAACATGAAAATCAGGGCAAAAAAAAAATAATAATTTGAATTTTTGTTTCTTGAATTCAAATTATGTTTTTCGCAATCACGAGTGCGTGTCTGTATGTAGGCGTGTGTTTATATGTGTGAGGGGGGATGTGTGTTTGTGTGTGGGGGTACGTGTATGTAGGCATGTGTGTTTATGTCTGTGTGCAGGTATGAGTGTGTGGGTAGTTGTGTGTATGAGTGTTTGTGTGGGGTGGGGGGAATGTGTATGTATGTGTAGGCATATGTGTTTGTGTCTGTGTGCAGGCATGAGTGTGTGTCTGTGTGCAGGCATGAGTGTGTGTAAGTGTGCAGGCATGAGTGTGTGTATGTGTAGGTGTCTGCATGTAATGCGTGTGTGTGTGTGTGTATGTGTACACACACACACACGGATAGTACTAAAACAGATTCTGTTACAGTAAACTAATTTCGGAAATTTCGAATTGCAACACCAATATTTTTCTTGCGCAAATTGATCCGCGTATTGAAAATCCTGAAATTGCGTTGTAACGAGCGGCGTGTGACAAAAACTGCAAAGATTAAAATTGTTTATGTTAGTGACAATATAAAAAAGAAGCATTTTGCATAACTCACAGGATAAGACAGTAGTAGAAGCACCAACCACTAAACACCAAGCGCAAAGCTTAAGGACAAAGTCTTTGAAGTGCAGAGTGGAAAGTGTGTTTCTTCAATTGGTGCTTAAATGTTCGAACAAACAATTTTCTTCACATGTCGATCGATCCAACGCCTTTTTTGGCTCATCAATACACTGAACAATTTGCGCAAAGAAAAGTGAGTGTTGTCATTTGAAATTTTTGAGATTCTATCACTGTAAACGCAGTCAGGAGATCACTGCGTTGTATAAAATCAGCAACCTCAAACGCATTCCTTCAGATAACCGTATCTAAAGTTCAGCGAATAGGCCGCTAGGACTCCGTATACAGGGAAAGTTACTTTTGTATATTCAGAAAATTACAGCCCAATAACCAGGGCTAAAGCTGAAATACATGAAAACACCGCCAGCTCAGTCATTTCCAGCCGAGGACTGCAGTTTCGTGCTTATTAGCACTCATATGCCCGGCATAAGAAAGTGACTGAGCTGGAGATGGAAAACCTCTTAAGGAAGCCAAGAGCGCCAAACAAACTGGTAGCTAATATAGAATTAGCGCAGACCAGACGAGTGACCGAAGCAATAGTTCGGTTCAACTCGAGGATTGAAGGCAAGGTATATTCAGTAAATTACCGCCCAATAGCCAGGGCTAAAGAAGAATTACATCGCCACAGGCACGTAGCTAGAACTTTGTTAAGGGGGGGGGGGGGCAAGGTTGCACGAGCTTCAAAAGAGGAGGCATGCTAAAGCAGAATTAGTAACTCATATTTACGTTAAAAAATAAATATAATTAAAACTAATTATGAAAATATAATTAACTAAAATTAATTTAATAATTGAAATTTATAGAGCAATTAGTTAGAGTTAGTTGACATTGCTGTCTTTGTGGATTTTAAATCGGCTTTTGACCGCGTGTGGAGAAGATTGCTCTTTAAAAAACTTTCTAACTTGAAAGTTTCAGGCTATCTCTTTAAATGGATTAGTGACTTCTTATCACAGAGGTTCATAAATGTCAAATTTGGAAGTTCTCGTTCTGGCTACGGGCAGACTAGGCAAGGCCTTCCTTAAGGCTCAGTGATCTGCTTTATGCTGATGACCTCGTCATATGGTCAACTGGCTCTAATATCCCTGCCTTGGAGGGAATCCTTAATAAAGCCCTTGAAGCTCTTGAAGCATGGACCCTGGAAAACGAGTTCAAGATAAATTCTGAAAAGACAACTTTTGGACTTTTTCACTCTGAGCACAAAGAAGCACGACATCCGTTTGATCTATAGTGATACATATTTGAACAGGACTGATTGTGCAACTTACTTGGGCATGGCACTGGACTCTAAACTACACTGGTCTAATTACATTCATCTCGTGGTCGAAAAGCTGACGAGTAGATTTAACTTGCTGAAAAGAATAGCTGGTGTAAAATGGAGAGCTACCCAGAGCGTTCTTATCTCCACCTTCAATGCATACATTAAACCAATTTTCGATTACAGTGCTGAACTCCTTATCACCGCTTCTGATAGTGCTCTAGATAAACTGGACGTTACACAAAACAAGGCATTAAGACTCATTACTGGTGCGGCAAAATCAACCCCTATTGCTGCTATGGAATTGCAAACTGCGACTTATTGTTTGTCAGATAGAAGAACCTTCAGTGCTCTATCTCTAGGTGAGAGATTGCTTAGAAAAGAGGGATTTTGGAACAGCTACATCCCTCCTCAGATCAAACTCAAAACACAACATCCTTTCTTATTTGAGTTTCACAGACTTGGTACAGACCTCGATGTCTCGAGCATCAGACAGCCCAATTTTAGACCATCTATTTTCCCAGGTACTTTAAATTACGCTACTGCTAATTTGGACTTGGTGTACTCTTCGTAAACAGTCTTCCTCACAGGCTGAGTTAAGGGCTTCTGCCCTGGCTACTATTCATGAAAGGTATCCATTTCAAAATTGGCTTCACGTTTATACCGATGGATCTGCCACAGCCTCCACTGGTAGGGCTGGTGCAGGCGCTTTTTCCAAATTTTTCAGCCTGAAGGAATCTCATAGTGCCTGGTCAGATAATTTTGACGGTGAAGTTTTTGTAATTTATGTGTCCCTTAGGGCTATCACTGGGATTTCTTGCCAAAAAATTGTTATTTTTGTTGACTCTCAAGCTGCAATACAATCAATCACAGACTATAACCTTTTCCCAACAGAGACTGAGTTTGAATGTAAACTCATTATTAGTTCACTTCTTGAGACCGGTAAAGACGTTGTGCTCCAATGGATACCAAGCCACTGCGGCATCCATGGCAACGAGCAAGCTGACTTGTTGGCTAAAGAGGCTTCAACATTAAATCCACCTCGCCTCCCAATCCCTCTTCGAAACGCCAAGCGACATCTTGGGAGCAATATCAGGCTCAAAAGAATTTCATCTCTCCGTTGCATTGCCAGCGGAAAATCTTGGGCGTGTCTTCTTGAAGACTAAACAAGACTGCAACTTCCCTTCTCCCTAGAGTTGAAGGGGTTACATCTTTTCGTCTCATTACTGGTCACGATTACTTACAAGCCCATCTTTTTAAAATCGGACTGGCCAGTTCCCCGCTGTGCCCACTATGTGAAGGGACTAAGCAAATGACAGGGGAGCATCTTTTTGATTGCCCCGTTCTTCTCGACGTGCTGAAGGATGTCGACTTCAGGGAGCTTCCCCGCTCTGCTACAGCATCTTTGTTGTATTGGACTGAAAGACGCCTTATGTCCGAGAGGACGTTGGTGGGCGTAATTTAAAAAAAAAAAAAAAAATTAGTTGACAAAAATTATTTATGTTTTTTAATTTAGTTTTTTATGAAGTGGCAAAGAAATTATTGTCAGTTTATAAAATTAACATTAAACTATAAGTTATCCCATACTAAGTTTTCAAACATGGATAGAAAAATTTCATCACATAAGCTTCCTCTGTTCTGATGCTTTGCAAATGAGTGATATAATTCCTATTAATAAAAAGTTCACAATAAAAGAAAATCGGAAAACAAAAACTGTTCTAGGGATTACTTGGAAAATGCAGGTGATAATTTAATAAAATATTAAAGCTTTGTAGTATATTTCAACAAAATATGTACAAGTCATTTTATTTGAAAAAATAAAGAAATTTGTATCTATCGAGTCGAATGTATAACTGTATAAATGCTATATAACGTAATTCCGCCACCCTGTTCGATTTGAACAAGATTTCTCGCAAAATTCAACCACCCTCTCGACGAAAATATTAGCAAGGTTTCATTTAAAAAACTTTAACTAGTTCTTTATTTATTTACGTTTATAACATTCTCTTGATCAGACGAAATTGAATGAAATTTCTAATTTTATCCGTTTTCTAATTATCATTTCTAACTATCATTTAAAAGCTTGAACAAACTATTAACTCTTTGAGGGACAGACTTCCTTTCCTGCAATCATTTAAAAAAAAAAAAAGGCGCATTGCCGTTTTTTTATCGTTATTATTATTTTTTTTTGCAACGAATTGGTAAAATAAGCTATCTTAGAATCCGTTATGGTATTTTTTTTTATTTCTAATGGGGCTTCGTTAGTGGCTTTAGCTTTTTCGGACCTAGGGTGAACCACCGATATGGCATCTAGTCTTTCATATGCTAACATTAATTCGCGGATGTGACTGGCACAGGAGGTTTTGACGCCGAATTTCCACCAGATGGAAACACTTGAGCTCTCTGCGATGCGAAACTGCACTAGGGGTTTAATTTTGTCAAGCCAAACGAATACCACCTATCTCACCACCAAACGCGAGTTCTGTTTATTCTGCTGATACAACACAACTTCTGTACAAAGCAGTCTTTTTCAAATTAAAACTAGTATGTTGTGGCCATTACGAAACTTTCTTCTATATTTTTCTATTTTTTCTGATCCCTCCCCATGCTTGACGAGGAAGAAATATTCCCAACAAAAACAAAATTACACATGCAAAAACTTGACGACCATCCCAATGTCTGAATTATTGCAAAAGCAAAGCAAAGAGTGAAAATTGAAAGTTATTTTAAAAGCCTTGCTTGAATTAATTACAAATATTTTATTTGTTAACAAACATAAGATGGCAACAGTCAAAAATTTTAAATCATTGAGATAATATTTCCGATCATTTCATACAATTAAAGTCACGAGAAATACGCAGACGACGATCTATTACGATTTATCTTTCTTATTGTTGCATTAATAAAGCTATTTTTATTCGAAAAAAAAAAATCAGCACCTCTTGCAGCGATTGGCGTCAATGTTGAACCAAAGCCTGTTTACATATGGATTCACATATATTCCAAATTTCAACCAGAACGTAGCATTTACTTCTTGAGATAGGGCACTCGCAATGGAAAAAAAGAACGGGCGATTGCGCTACCCCATTTTTAGCTGTTGACACCAAAATAAAATCAGCTCTTATACCCACTAAGGGCTACTTGCTGATAAATTTTTCTTTCATTCCGTTCATTATTTCTTGAGATACAGCAGTCACAATTGACGACAAAAAACGTTCTATAGCTCAACCCCCGTTTGTGTTATTGACACCAAAATTGAATCAGCACCTGTTCCTGTTAATGGCAACATATGGATCAAGTTTTGTTTGATTCCACCAGTTACTTCCTGAGGAATAGCAAGCACGCGCAACTCAAAAAACGTCCCATTGCTCCACCCCCCTTGGAGGAATTCGCACGAAAAACCAATGGGCACAAGTTCACATAGCGGCACATATGTGTACCAAATTTCGTTCGATTTCATGCGGTAGTTTTTGCTGTAGAGCGGCCACAAAAAACTGGTCACACACAGACGTGACACACATACACACAGACAGACAGACAGTTTCCAAAAATAGTCGAAATGGACTCAGTACACCTCAAAACGTTCGAATCCGTCAAAATTCGAAAATTTGCACGAATCCAATACTTTCTTCTATATATTAGATATAGAAGAAAGTAAAAAAAAATTGTAAACAACTACAGGGAAAATGGCAATATGCTCTGTTACAAATTATCGTGACAATTTTTGATTATAACCTGCTTACTTTACTGTCTTGGCGGCAAGAAGGAACTGCAGTTTCACGAGGTTCTCGTGTTCTGAATTGACACGGATGCGGAAAAATTGCCGATTAATGGGAATATTAAAGGGAAAAATACCGGGTTTCATAAAATTTTGCTCTTTTGAAAAATTTTTGTTGACGTGAGGTGCATTAACTGACAAAAAACAGACAATGGTCTTTCGGGAAGGGGGTGGGGGTCCGGACCCCATGGACCTCCCCCTTGGCTGCGTCCTTGATCGCCAGCTTAGTCATTTCCAGCCGAGGACTGCAGTTTCCTGCTTATTATCACTCATCAGCCCGGCATAGGAAAGTAACTGTGCTGGAGATGGAAAACCTCTTAAGGAAGCCAAGAGTGCCAAACAAACTGGTAGTTAATATAGAATTAGCGCAGACCAGACAAGTGACCGAAGCAATAGTTCGGTTCAACTCGAGATTGAAGGCAAGGTATATTAGGTAAATTACCTCCCAATAACCCGGGCTGATGAGTACTAAAAAGCACGAAACTGCAGTCCTCGGCTGGAAATGACTGGGCTGGTGATGTATTTCTTCTTTAGCCCTGGCTATTGGGCGGTAATTTACGGAATATACCTTGCCTTCAATCCTCGAGTTGAACCGAACCATTGCTTCGGTCACTCGTCTGGTCTGCGCTAATTCTATATTAGCTACCAGTTTGTTTGGCACTCTTGGCTTCCTTAACCCTTACAGGCGCGGGTCATTAAAATTTTAGAAATACACATAATAAACTAGTATGTTGTGGCCATCACGAAACTTTCTTCTATATTTTTCTTTTTTTTTTTTCTGATCCCTCCCCATGCTTGACGAGGAAGCAATATTCTAAACAAAAGCAAAATTACAGACGCCAAAACTTGACGACCATCCCAATGTCTGAATTATTGTAAAAACAAAACAAAGAGCGAAAATTGAAAGTTACTTTAAAAGCCTTACTTGAATTAATTACAAATATTTTATTTGTTAACAAACATAAGATGGCAACAGTTCAAAATTTTAAATCATTGGGATAATATTTCCTATCATTTCCATACAATTAAAATCACGAGAAATACGCAGACGACAATCTATTACGATTTATCTTTCTTATTGTTGCATTAATAAAACTATTTTTATTCGCAAAAAAAAAAAAAAAAAAAAATCAACACCTCTTGGAGCGATTGGCGTCAAAATAGAACCAAAGCCTGTTTACATATGGATTCACATATATTCCAAATTTCAACCAGAACGTAGCATTACATCTTGAGATAGGGCACTCAAAATGGAAAAAAAGAACGGATGATTGCGCTACCCCCCCTTTTTAGCTGTTGACACAAAAATAAAATCAGTTCTTATACCCACTAAGGGCTACTTGCCAATAAATTTTTCTTTCATTCCGTTCATTATTTCTTGATATACAGCAGTCACAATTGCCGACAAAAAACGTTCTATAGCTCAACCCCCGTTTGAGTTATTGACACCAAAATTCAATCAGCACCAGTTCCTGTTAATACCAACATATGGACCAAATTTTGTTTGATTCCGCCAGTTACTTCCTGAGGAATAGCAAGCACGCGTAACTCGAAAAACGTCCCATTGCTCCACCCCCCTCGGAGGAATTCGCGCCAAAAACTAATGGGCACAAGTTCACATAGGGGCACATATGTGTACTAAATTTCGTTCGATTTCATGCGGTAGTTTTTGTTGTAGAGCGGCCACAAAAAACTGGTCACACACAGACGTGACACACACACACACACACACACACACACACATACATACATACACACACACACACACAGACAGACAGACATTTTCCAAAAATGGTCGAAATGGACTCAGCACACCTCAAAACGTTCGAATCCGTCAAAATTCGAAATTCGAAAATTTGCACGAATCCAATACTTTCTTCTATATATTAGATATAGAAGAAAGTAAAAAACACAATGGATGGGATAAATTGGTTATCTGGACATAGATTTCAAAGTCAAAATTTTTTTTAATTCACCCCCTCTAGCTGGGGGTGGTGTCCCCGTTTGTGACCACCGCCCTCCTAGAGCCGAAATTGTTTTCTGAAGAGGTTATGTTTACCTCGTATGATAATTGGAGTAATTTCAAATATTTCAAGCTCTTAAGCATTTTTACTTATTATTTCAATAATTTATGCCATTAAGAATATTTAGAACACAAAATCCAATATTTTTACTATAAAAATTCCAAGATACAGATGAAGTAAAATTCAAGAAAGTTTATATAGATTATATAAAATTATCTAAATAAGCAACTTAAAATGTTAAAA
This sequence comes from Uloborus diversus, assembly GCF_026930045.1. Classification (NCBI taxonomy): domain Eukaryota; kingdom Metazoa; phylum Arthropoda; class Arachnida; order Araneae; family Uloboridae; genus Uloborus; species Uloborus diversus. The sequence continues at coordinate 12,742,212 of NC_072739.1, forward strand.
ATATTTTTGGCACATTGTTCTTGCTTTATGGTGCATTCTTTTTGTGCTATAAAATATTAAATGGAAAAATACTACTGTATAATACCATTTACAGAAAAAATAATATCAAAGCTGAGAATAAAAAAGTATACAACTGTCTGGCAGGAAAGGCAGATCTCAAATGTGTGCTGTCATGGGCCTTCAAATTCACCTGCTCTGGGTCAAGAACCCAAAATAAATAAACCAAAGCCCGTTGAAAACTATTCTTTTGGGTCCCCCATCTCTGAAATGTTTCAAATTACATCTTTCACCCACAACAGTGAGATCAATGCTCTAGAAGGGCGGTGTCCACATTTGGGGACACCTGGAAAGAAACTTTGTTTATGCATTCAAAAATGAACTTGAATCTTTTGCAAAATTATGATTGATTAGCTCAGGATTCCTGAGGGAAAATGGTTGACTAATTTAGATTATGGTGTAAATTTTAAAATCTTGAAAAAAAATATTTTATTTGAGCTTGAAAATCGAGGTATTTTAAACAAGAAATTAAGCCAACAAAAAGAGTCATATTTAATAGTGTTGCCATCTGTGTGCATTAAAGAGAAATAAAAGCAACTAATGCAGCGATTTTTGGAATTTTAAAGAAAAAACTTTTTTTTAAAGAAATTTTTAAAATTGGTGTCCTTTTTTGTGACCACCGCGCCAGAAAGGGTTAAGAGGTTTTCCATCTCCAGCTCAGTCACTTTCTTATGCCGGGCATCTAAGTGCTAATAAGCACGAAACTGCAGTCCTCGGCTGGAGATGACTGAGCTGGCGGTGTATTTCATGTAAAGTTAATTTTGGACACCCCGTATAAACTATTAAACATTTTACATGTAAGGGTTAATAACAGTAATGTTTAAGCATTAATAATATTTAGACATTATTTTGGCAGCTATGCTAACTAGATTCGGATCTACGGTAACGTTTGGGTCCTGCGGCGACTTATATGATGGTGACGTTATATCTGCTTGGAGTGGCTGCTATGGCGAGAAATTAAAGAGATATCGCTTAGTTGGCATCATTTTTGGAGCCAAATTTGGCGAAAAATAGCTAAATGTCGCCAAATTTGGTGACTTTTTAAATTTTAATAGGTTACTGCTAATAGAGTTTAAAAGTATATGCGAGTGTTGATTTTTTCAGCTATCGCTTTTAATTTATTTTGTAGATTATCCGCGGTTACTATGTCGCCCTATTCTGCAGATAATTGAGAGTTTACTGTACTTACACTGACCACTCATAATATCAATGCATTATATTTAGTAGTTTGCTTTAATATTTCATCATTATACGAGTGTCTAGGGTGGCTAGATTTTCCTCCTGTAGTGCCTTTGGCGTCTGATATATCAACGACGTCACATGCGTTTGTAGTCTATAGATACCGCAAGAACTTGGAGATATAATATAAAGTTGGCGCCATTTTTTGGTGACTTAGTTTTGGCGCCAAACGTCACGAAGTTTACACGACATTTTAACCTAGTAGTCATTATTGTCGTGTAACCATCATCAAAGTCACGTGACATCTGTGATGACGTCATCCACCCAACAACCAAACAGGGGTGACCTCAAGGGGAACATAAATACATACAGACATGTATCCGGTCCGATTTTAACAGTGTAGATATCAGATTTTACAGTGCTAAAAAAGTGGTCAACTACTAGCGCACGCTGGTCAACTACTGGAAGTGAGTGGTCAACTGCTGGCGAAATCTCCCTTTTTAACTTCTATTCGAAATAACTTGAAAAACAGTAAGTAAAACAGAAAAATGATTAGTAACCGTTGATCCTCATAGTTTTATAGACACATAGAAAAATTTTCAATGTTTTTCCAGTTTTTTTTTTCCTGTGAAATTAAATAGAACTTGTAGAAATTGCCACTAAATGGCCAACTACTGGCAAATCACTCTACTACAAATACACCTAAACCTGCGTCTGTGCGATTGGTGTAGACCGCATAAAAAACGATCGTATTAATAAGTCGCTCTAAATTTCACAATTGAGCACTCGTTCTAAAGATAGTTCAGTCAACTGAGTCCCAATTGGTGTGAAATTTTCATAGACCGCACGAAAAAAAGAAAGGAAAGAAAGAAAGAAATCGCACAAAAAAAAAAAACGCACAAAAATGTGATTAGATGTATTTTATTTGTAAACAAATACAAAATGGCAATCGATAACCATTTAAAGTCACTGAGTTTTCAACTATGAAATCGTTGCCAATCACGTGAATAAATTTGAATGAAAAATTACCCGGAAACCACACGATGGGGTAATAATTAAAAAATAAATAAATAGCGAAAGAGCGTTGGGAAAAATTTTCTGGATGCACAAATTGTATGCCCTCGTATCCCTGTTATCGAAATATGAGCTCTCAAAGTCTGCCAAAATGTAAGAAAAGTCGCCAAATTTAGCGAGTTCCGTTGAGTATGGAAGACATCTTTCACACGATTTATAGATGGATGCAGGCGGTGAATTTTCCCAATTGTTCTCGCCAAATCTTTAAATTTGGCGTTTTTCTCAAAATTTTGTCTGGTTTTAAGATTTTATATCTTGATAACGGGAGGCAAATAATTTTTGCGTCAGAAATATGTCATAATTACAGTTCTAAATTACTTGCAAGTTCTAAACAATTCATTTTGTTTAGGTACATATATTTTAGATGTGTGAGGAAGTTTTCATTACTGAAATTACGAAAAAGTGCCAATTTTTGCAGTTTTGGATTCCAGAAAGTCTCACATACCTGAAACCTAGCAAAGATCTCTCTCGTTCAAGCCGCTTTTCGGAAAAAAATAATTAAAATTGGCTCATCCATTTAACCAAATTGCTTCTGGAAATCTTTACTAATAATAAGCTAAAAAAAAGTCTGTGTATCTGGATATCTGTGTCTCTGGCTGTCTGTGTGTCTGTGTTTCTGGATGTCTGGAAGTCTTTTACGCGCATAGCGCCTAGACCGTTCGACCGATTTTCATGAAATATGGCACAAAATTAGTTCGTAGCATAGGGATGAGCACCGCGAAGCGATTTTTCGAAAATTCGATTTCTTTCTTTTAATTTTAAAAATATTTTACCGAGCAAATTATCATAACGTGGACGAACAAATTAACATAGTAAATTGGCTGGAAATTTATCATTTATGATTTGTAAATATACAGGCGAACCGAATGACCTTATAATTTTCTACTACGGGCAAACCCGTGCGGGTACCGCTAGTTAGCCAATAATAGCTAATCGGTTGGAAATCCTCACTCACAACAGCGAGATTCCTGTTTTCGGAAGTAATCCGCGTTTAAGTGGTCGTCCATAAACAATGTGACGCTTTGAGGGAGAAGGGGATTCGTGAAATTTTAGGAAAAAGGGAGGGAGGGATGTGTCAAAGGGAGGGGTAAGTTGAAGCGTGCCACTTTGTAAGACTCGGGAGGGTGGGTTCAAAATGTTGAAAAATTGTTCACCTCGTTTATGTACAGTCCCTAAAAGAAAAGTTATTTTTCTCAAACAAGAAGAAAAGTGAAAACAAAGGGTCCTTTCGGGGGAGGAGGGATTCATTTTGTCACAAAGATAATGTTCATAACCATTGCGACAGGGACAAAATGCAACGTAATCAACAGCTGCTATGGAACCAGTAGCGACGATTTATCAAATCCGAATGACGTCATGATGTAATCGATAAACCACTTTGCTGTGGACGAAACTAATTTTTAGTGATGGGAGCACAATATGCCAAAGAGCAAGTAATTGTCGTTGAAAAGTGCAGCTTTACAATCTGACCACCAAGGAGATGATAAGGCTAATATCCGGTTTACAGGCGGAAATGGACGTATCTATTAGTTTTCCGGGACGCCAGCTATTGCATATGTCTGTTAGTTTTTTAAAATTGTCACTCACTTTGAAACGAGCAAAACCATAATCTTCCGGATAGGAGCGGTCATGTGGGTTACGGTGAAACACGCGAGGCAAATTTTTACTTTTCCCCCTTCCTTCAGATAGACTCGTCTCAACTGGACGTTTGCGAATATTATAGCAACCGTGGGCAGACAGTAAGGAAACAGCACCAGTAACCGACAAGGGTCCAGTAACAGACAGTCGTCAGTTTGGATTTAAATAATAACAATTTTAGGCGGGTAAAACTGGTAGGCTGTGGGACGAAGGCATAAAAGATGCTTAAAAACATGGTTTCGTTTGCCAACTTCGGGGACTACAAAAAGTGATATTTTTCTGAACCCTTAGTGTCTACAGATGAAAAAAACCCAATGTTCACAAAAAAATAGTGTCTCATATTTTTTTTACCGACCATTATAGATACATGAAAAGGAGTGAAACTGACAAGCAAGAGGCAGACAAATTTTAAATACATAAAAAATATTGTACATGTACATTTAAAATATTATGCATGTGCGTTAAAAAACATTATGCATGTACGTTAAAAACATTATGCATGTACGTTAAATACATTATGCATGTACATCAAAAATAGTTTTTTTCAAGAAGCAAACTCTTCATTCTGAAATATCATCGTCAGAATCACTGAATTCATCTATCCTGTTTTTGTGTATAGAGTTATTTTCCTCCTGAGAGTTCATACAGCTACAGTCACTAGAGGAAAATTATGTGCATGAACAATTTTACGTCTCGCATGTACTGCATCTCTTCGAAGAACACCGAGTTTTCGGGCATGCACAGGAGACTAGTTTTTGAACATTATCTGGTGCAATGGAAATAGTGCTCCATTGTATTTCAATACTGCCTGCATTTATAGTCCATCCAATGTTCTGATGAATTGGGAGCATGGATTAAATCAGTGGTGCTCAACCTACAGCCCGCGGATCAAATGATGACCCATGTGCCCCGTCGTTGTATGCAGTGTTAAAAAACGAAAAATATATTTTAAAACCTTCCAAAAATACTAGTAATCTTCTTTCGATGTTATGAATTTTGAAGTCAAGTAGTCAAAAATTGATTTCTGAAACACAGATGCAATAAAATAAGCATGTAGTAATTAAGACAGCAATTTTGATTTGTAATTGTCTTTCGTTTCCCTTGTTTTCCCATGCTATCTAGAAAAACTTAAACCATATAAATAAATTTGATATTTGTTCTGATTCACGAGATTCCTATTAATGTGAGTTGTGGCCCGCAGGTAAAAAAAAAAATTATTCACCACTGGATTAAATTATTCAAGCATCAGCAATGAATATTTGCTTGATAGTTAGTGCACAAACGAGGGGACAGGGTAAGAGTCACAGTCCGGAATTGGTTCTTTTTCACTCCAGTTCCGCAGCCCTGGTAAAAACATTTGCGCTTTTAATTAATTTTGATTCAGTCATATTAATCTCTGATTTTCGTCAATGTTAAGTCTATGAGATATGGTATTTCTATATTTACTAATAACTTTCGTTTTTACTTCCTTTTACAGAAAATGAAGTACTGTATTCGCGAAAAAAAATGTCACTTAAAATTCGGCCTTAATTTCCATATTGCTCAACCCCGAATTAATGTTGAGTTTTTTTTCAACCCGACCACATGCGGATAAGTGCCTAAGAACGTATAAACACTCGAAATATCCATTTTGACATTCCCCGAGTTAATTACAACGACTTTTCTCGTGACGTCCGTATGTAGGTATGTATGCATGTGTGTATGTGTGTATGTATCTCGCATAACTCAAGAACGGTAAGTCCTAGAAAGTTGAAATTTGGTACGTAGACTCCTAGTGGGGTCTAGTAGTGCACCTTCTCTTTTGGTTGCATTCGGGTGTTTCTAAAGGGGTCTTTTGCCCCTTTTTGGGGGGAAATCATTGTTAATTTCGATGTATACTCAAGTGGTGTTATAATTTAGCAGACACTTGGCGATATATCGCCAGTCTTTTGGTCGCCAAGTTTTGTCGCCAACTTGACGACAAATTTGGCGATTTTTTTTAAAATCTGGTTTTAATTTGGCCACTGGAGGTGATATTTAGAGAGTAAACTATTGAATCACATTAAAATTGCCAATAATGGGAAAATTACATTAAATTGGAGTAAAAGGAAGTCATGTGATGCACACATCAACTCGTTTATTTTACACTACTTTGACGAGAAAGTAGACTAAAAATGAGCTCAAAATATCGTCTGTGATCAGAAAGCAATATTATTTAAAAAGGAAAAGATAAAACATCGTGATATGAAATATACTTTTTAGTTTTCAATTTATCGTCTGCTAATATTTAATTTTATAATATTTTTTAAACATCTATTCGGAACTCCAGCGCTCGAATACGCTACCTTGCGGTGATTTACAAAACTGCAAATGAAACTAAAACATTGCCACGTTGCGTTCCACGTGTGTCTGTTGACGTAAACACAGGCAGTTTGTTCTGATTATTTATTAACGCAATCGATGTGTCTTAGTTTGCTTTCAGCTACAGAAATTAATTCGTCCCGTAGTAGTATTCTCGAGCTTCTCAAAATAATGTCAGTTTTCATTATTTCCTTAATAATTGGAGAAAGCGAAAATTCTGGATTAACAAACTTGGATAACGTTATACAAGGTAAAAAATTTTATTGTTTTGTATGAATTTGTAAGAATATGGGAGTTTTTTTAATCTTAAATTAATTAAACTTACCATATTTTACAGCAGCATTTAGTTGGAATGGACAGTATGCAAAATATTTTCTTGAATATATTATCGTAGAACAAAATGAATAACCGAGAAAGAATTTACTTTATTCCTTTTATTCTCAGCTGAAAGGTTTCGTCAAATTTGTTTAGGGTTATAGTTTTAGTATAGTGCGAGCAAAGTAGCCTTGGCGAGATTTCGCGTTTTTAGTTAAACCATTTTTAATTTTTATCATGAGTGGAATAAAATGGTAGTAAGATTACAGAATTCGATAAGTGAAAAGAAATAATGGTCAATCAACTTAAAAGAAAACTACCACCATATATCCGTGAGAATTTTGTTGATGATTTGCATAACATGACACAATTAAATCGTAACTCAGAAATTAGAAAAATCGAAACAGAAAATTTTTTAATTAACCGATTCGGGAATTCGAGAGAAATAACTCAGCTACAAATGGAAAACAATAAGCGCTAGCCAAGCAAGGCAAAAAAGTATCATCTTCTTTCGATAAAAATTTGTAATGTCATATTGAATTTTCTAGCATTAATTGTTATTTTTGTCAGGCCACAATTATTATCTAGTTTTATCAAGAATTGATAAATATCGAATTCAACATCGTGGAAATAGCTGCTTAGAACTACGAACTACGTAGTTTGCATTAATCTTTAACGTTTAGTAATGCTTCTTGAATTCTCATTTCTTTCTACGTGGGCCAGAATATCCACAAGACTTTGAAAATTAATTTAAAAAGAATAAAGCGAAAAAATCATACGTATGAACAAAAATCACAACACTTTTAGCATTTTCTTCGTTACCATGTGCGTTTGTTTTAGTTTTTAAGTCCGCCATTAGACAGTGACTTCAGTGCCCCCTATAGTTCGTTGGAGTTGCGAATTGGCATCTGTTAGAGTTGTTTATGTTCTTAAGATTTTGTAGGTCAATTATTGCTCTATTCGGTGATTCGTTAATATCTTTTTTGTGAAGTAAAGTGCCTTCTAATTTTTTGTACTTAACAATGTCTATGTGCGCTGGCTCTAGTGTAATAGACGAAATCTTGAGATGAAGATCATTCAGAGCTGCGGATTGATACAATTTTTGATTTCCTTTTAGTTACAAAATTACTAAGCGAAAGTAAGTAAATTAAAACGTATTAATATATTTTGCAACGAAAAATTGAGCAAAACAGTAAAATTTCAGTTGAAAGACTGTTTATTAAATTTTTAGACTATAAATATTGTGTTTAATAGCGCCATCTAGAGACAAATTTTTTTGTATAAGTGCTAACAGTCCATGGAACAAAGTTCCTATTTCAATTACTAATTTAAACTCAATGAGACAATTCCAGCGTGTGAACATTGTATTTTTCTATTGAGTTCATCATTTATAATAGATTTCAAGCAAGTTCACGTAGTCCCTAAGATTGGTAAACGAACTTGAACGATATTTGCACTCGGCCCATAGACTATGGTGCTGCTGCGACCCATGAATACGGTGCAACCATCTAGTGTTATCAGATAGAATTTTATGAGCCAGTTGGTATTTATATACAAGGAAGTGGTGGATGGCTATGAACAACCAACCATGAGGTCAGCTGGTGTTTCATATTCATTTGAATTTAATAAGGTATTAGATCTAAAATTAAAGAACTTTTACACATTTTGAAAGGAAAAGGGGAATGGGGTCGCTTCCAAAATTTTAAAAGTATCTTTTTCTGAAAGAGCATGCTTAAAAACATAGAATCTGACCATTTTTTAAACAATTTCTTTTAGTTTAATTTTTTAAAAATATTACTTAAATCGATGCTCTTTCACCGTTTAACGCTTCTGCCGATGACATCACAAGTGATGAAATGCCATTCACTGTTGCCATTCATGGTCCAAAATATTTAATTCGCATCTTTACTCACGTGTATTCGCAACGATAGGGTTGATAGCAAGCGTAGAGCGCAATTGTAATTCGCTGCTTGATTATCATAACGTGGAAATGCGGTAGAAAGATGCGCCATAGTGCATCATTTGTGACGTCATAAAGACCACGCCTTGTTTGAAGGATCGGACATTTAAAAAAAAATAATTAAAAAATAACTGTTGGGAAAATAAAAATATTTTCTGATTACATGTTATTTGTTTTTTGCTTATTCTATCAATTTCAGTGACAAAAAGTACTGCTTTTGACTGAAGGAAACAACCCCATTCTATTTATTACTCATCCTTTCCTCATCCCATCTGTAACTGGGTATCATCAGTATTGTCGGTGTCTGTTACTAGGGGCCACACCTTTTTCTGAAATTCAGCAAATAGAAAGAGAATAAAATGATTGAGAAGATCCAGAAGCACCCAAACCAGGCTTGAAGTAATCGCCGATTACGTAATCGTAATCTGCGTAATCGATTACATCTTTGTGTAATTGTAATCATCATCATAATCTGTCAATGGGACACTCGTAATCTTGTAATCGTAATTTTAATCAAATGTTTCTTGCATAATCGTAATTGTAATCTAAGTTTAGATAATCGTAATTTTGTTCCGTAATCGTTTAATCCCGACTTGCTGAAAGTGAAAACTTTCAAGTTGCATCTCTACAATGCTATGCAGTCGATGGGATCTGGACTGAGGAAAAGATTAGACTTCAATAGAAACATACAAAGGACTAGACAGCAGGGCCTTTAGGCCCTGCTGTTAAGTGCTCGTTAGCAAAGGGTTATAAACAAGCCGCATCTTAAGTAGTTTGTGGGTTTTGTACCTTGTAGGTGTCATTGATAGGAACGCGTCCCCAAGTTGGATTGGTCATCAATTTTCCTTTTCATCTGTGAATGACAAACATACAAGCGGAGCTACCGCCTCGGAAAGAGAACAATACCAACAGTGCTGTATGAACACATGTTTTCGTTTCGAGAAAGTTCTAAAAAACAGTTATATGCCTTTGGTGGTTTTTTTTTTTTAATTTCATTAGCGGAAGAGGAGGATTTTTGTCAAAAGAAGAGCGAATTTGGATTTGCCCTTCTGTGCTCATTCACGCGCACTATCTTAGCGGTTCTTTGATTTTTGTGATGACATCACTCTGGTAAATGAATTTTCAAAATATTTTCGCATCAAATTTAATCTTAAATTTATACTTTATATTTTAATGCTGATAATTTTTAATAGGTACATAAGAGAAAAAAGTTTGCATTTAAAGATTTTAAAAACATTTGTTGTAACGTCTATGAATTATTTTTAAATGTTAACTATCGTTTTGTGCTTAGAATATTGTCAATATATGCCTTTTGCATTTTAGTTTGTTTTACATTCATGTTTTTTGAGGAAATAAAAACACTTCAGTGTTCTTTAAAAACTGAGATATAAAAATATTATTATAAAATGCTTATGCATGTGGGGAAAAAAATAATGCCTGGAAATCATAGCAAAACTTATTATACTCATTTTTATTTTTTAAAGTTCTTTCCAATTATATTGCTTTAAAAGTGTTCAAGCACCATCTTGAGGACCTCCCATTGAGCTATAACACTAAGAGGAGAGAGAAGTTCCCCTTCTTCTACACTGAGGATCACGGTCTGAATTTCGAGCGAGTTTGGCAAAACTAATTGCATTATAAAATATCTTGTTTAATGGCAAAAGACCGGTTCTTTTGCCACAACGATTTGAACACATTAAGGATTTGAAAATTGCATGGCAAAAGGCTTTACATGATAAAACTTGAGTTTAAATGTTAAAAGTGCGATTCTTTTGCCATACTCGCTTGGGCAAAAAACGGACCGATTAGTTCGCTCTCCTCTTAGTGTTACAGCTCAATGGGACCTCCTGACCAAGAATTTGCAATACTCGAATACGACAGTAAAAAAGCTATTGTCAGAACTAACTTCTAGAATGAGTCACTATGAAGAATCGGAAGTATTTCAAGTGGCTTTATTTTTGACCCAAGGTTCAAATGCTACTGCTACGATTCATGCACAAAAAATAAAAGAAAAGAAATTATCAAGGAAGAAATAAGGTCTAACAAAGACTGTTATAACATTTGTATTGAATCAGAAGCCAAGGACACAAAAGATGTGTCACCAAAACAGCCTGCAAAAAAAGGGAAATTGTTCGCATTTTTAGAAAAACGAGCCAGCACTTACAAAAATAATAATTCCTTAATAGAGGAGAAAATCTAAAACGAAATAAATACTAATAAAACTAGCGCACCAAATGGGCATAATATTGATCCCCTAGAATACTGGGGATCCAATATTCATGTATACCCATTACTGAGCAAAATTGCTCCCAAGTACTTGTCAATTTGTGCATCATCTGCACCAGTTGAGCGGTTATTCAGTATTGCCGGAAAGTTTTATACCTCACAGAGAATGAGGATGAAACATGATACATTTAAAGCATTGGTATTATCAAAATGCAATAAAAAATTGTTTTGATTGCAGTATTTAATTTTGAACATTTATTTTCCTATCATTTATTTATACTATTAGCATATATTTTAATACTATGCATGTTTTGCAAAATTAAATACAAAGGTTTATTTTTTTTTTCAAAAAAATAGGTTGAAATAAATAATCTTATAGCAAATTGTAGAGAATAGAATGTAGAAATATAGTACATAAATTTTAGAAACTGTATTGATTGTATGAAAAATAATAATAAAAATTTAAATCATGTACAAAATGCATTATGATGGGGCAAGTCATTTGGATATGGCACACCTAATTACCTGTGCAGGATATATGGTCAAAATAGTTATGTAGCATTTAAAAGCACAATCAAAAATCATAATTTTTTAACTATGACATTGTTGCCGCAAAATAATAAGAATAATATAGTATATGTGTGCATGTATTTTCCTCTCACGAGTCCGTAATCGTAATCAAAATCGTAATCGGCACATCGTAATTGTAATCGATTACATTTTTGACATAATCTAATTGTTGCTGTAATCGTAATTACGTTTTGGCAGAGGATTATAATCGTAATCGTAATCTCCTATCTTTCGAGCTGGTAATCATAATCGTAATCGATTACATTTTCTCGTAATCAACTTCAAGCCTGACCCAAACCTTAGATGAGATGTAGTTGCATGAGAGAAAAATAGTTTCAGAAGTCTAAATACATAAAAAGGCTCGGAAAATTGAGTTAATATGAGAGCCATGTCTTAAGCATGCCTGTTAGTGGTGCCGTTACCCTAATTATGTAGTCAGCGATGTGCATTGAAAGTTCACAATCATATTTTTGTCGATGTCGCAAAGAGTATGATTTGACTATAACTAACGGATACAAACTCACGAGTCATTTTCTGGAATTTCAAGAGTTGCTGCGAATCTTGTAAAAGTTGGTTTGCAGCGCCAGCAGAGTACACCTCAACTTGACTCGCCAGTGCCAGTGTTGACGTTTTGAAAAGCCTGCACGCGGCAGTCGGCAGCTGGTCATTTTTCCCTTGACTTGTCATGCTGTAGTTTTACCTTTGAATGTCTTTTACCTGTTTTTAGTTCTTTACAATGATCGTACTTGTTTATTGTTTTAAAAGATATTAAATTGGTTCTTGGTAAACGAATGCTATGTGCTCCTTTTTTCGACTCTGCATCTGAGTTTTCTTTTTGACTGTTGGTTTCTTTGCAGATGCATGGTGGGCCCAAGTCGAGGGATGAGGTGTTCCTTGGCATGTCCTCTGGCCTTCATCAGTGTGGTAAGTAAGATTCGGAAAAAAAAAAGAATATCGAACACTGATTTAATAAATTTAACTCATAAAAATTAAAGACTTTATTAAATGATTTCTTTTGTATTTTCTTTCTTTTTATATACGGTGTGGCCAGATGCCTTCCTTCTTTTAAACCTCAATAAAACACATTTTGTGGTTGGTACAGAATGCTTTAGGTTTTTTTAACGATGTAGTTGCATATTTAAAGTTTCGTTTTAGTTCGTAAAGTTCGATAGTATCCATCAAGAAGTATCAACTTATAGAAAAAGTACTTGTTGCTGTTGGTGTCGTGTGGCAAGTACAAAATGAAAATTAAAAAAAAAAAAAGAAAAAGTTTCAGTAAAACAAAAGAAAAAAGAATTTTTTTTAGTAAGAAAAAAAGTCAAATTAAGCCGGTGGCTTGAAGAACGGCCCTGGCAACTTCTTTCGCCTTGTTTGTACACAGTGTTCGCTTTGTACAGTTCAGGTATATTTTGAAGAGGACCACTATGATGGACGGGCAATTGAAAATGTGTTCCAGGTCAAGTCGCTTGCCCGGCCAATGTAGGCAATCTTGAAAGATTCCAGATCCATCGGGTTTAATTTTCATGCCCAAAGGTACTTAATATATGAAATAACTTAAACTTAAAATATAATAAAAAATAAATAAATAATCACGGATTAAGGGCAGTTCACTTATCGGCCGTCCGTCCCGTCCATCCCGTTTTTTGACGTGACGGACTGCCGACGAGAGCAGAGTAGCATTCACATACGGTCGCCGCACATCAATCACGTGACTGAAATCACCCACCAGAGAGAAGAGGGCGTTGCTTGGCGGAAGTCGATGAAATGCTGTCCTACTTTTGACGGCCGTCAGATATCAAGGGTCTGCTGATCGAAACCGGTCCCGTCCAAGATGGCTAGCTATCATGGCAACCAGCAAAGAAAACCTGTTTCGTGTGGGAAAATTTGGAATGGACGGGACGGACGGCCGATAAGTGAACAGCCCCTTAGGCTGGGGGTTTGTTAATGAAAGAACGTTTTTCTTGACTTCAGTTTCAACCTGATTCATCTGGATGCTTTGTAAACCGCTTTGTAGTGCTGTAGCCTGATAGTAACCACCAAGAAGTACCAACGTACAGCATATGTACTTTTTGAATAATCATAGGTTGAGAGTTGATTTTGGTGTTAAACGACCGAAAAAAAAAGTCTTTCTTTCTGTCTTACTGTTTAAATAAAAATAAGCCTATTTGGGGTACAATTTTAAGGATGAATGAATAATGCTTGCTTCATGCATCAAATCATTTCCCCCATTTAGAGCTCTCTCATCTGGAGCGTCGTCATCTGTTGTAATTTAACTTCACCGCAGATCAAAAGAGAAGAAGTCGTTCAAGAGCTTAAGTGAGTGTTATGACATTTTCTTGCTTTTGTGAATTATCCTGCTAACACATTTTCCGTCTTCGGACTTTTTTTGGATCCGCTTGGACAATTTTATGAATGTTCTTACCGTAAATGTAAACCATACGTTGTGCAAAACAGTTGAAAATTTTAAAAATCATATCCAATTACTATGTGACTCCCTCTATCTGAACACTCTAACGGAAACATCCGGATATTCTGAGCACATTTTGATGGTACCGGCGAAACTCCATAAACTTAACATAGGCTTACCTCTCTGTACTCTGAACACTCCAGTATTATGAACGCTATTTTCAATCCCCATCAGTTATCACCTCTCTACATGCTAAACATGTTCACGATCGTGTGCTTACCACTCTGTACTCTGAACACCCCAGTATTATGAACGCTATTTTCAATCCCCATCAGTTATCACCTCTCTACATACTCAACATGTTCACAATCGTGTGCTTACCTCTCTGTACTCTGAACACCCCAGTATTATGAACGCTATTTTCAATACCCATCAGTTATCACCTCTCTACATACTGAAAATGTTCACAATCGACATGAGAACATATGAAGAATACTTGGATATAAAATAAAATTCTTTTATTTACAATTTAAAAATATAGACGTCGTACATCCTGCCACCAGCCGGCATGCAAGTAGGAGACAGAATCTAGCAAATAAGCGACTCGCTTATAAATAAATTTTTTTTTGCTGTTGACACACGCTCGGTGGCTAAACTTTTCAGGATAAAGTAAAATTACATGCAAATTCGACTGAATATGCAAAAATAATAAGTCCTCCACATGTTCGTGGCTCTATATTTCGTCGGTCGGAGTAAGTTCGGTGGAATGGGTCAGCGCTGCATTTATGCTGAAATAAAATACAAAAAATTATTTCTAGACTGTCCAGTAGCAGCTTTACACTCTTGCTCCTGTATCCTACATCTACCGAGTAAGCTAGAAATAATTTTTCAAATTCCATCTAAGCATTAATGCAGCGCTGACCCATTCCTTCCAACTCTCCCTCAATTTTGACGGAGATTTCTTTAAAGAATAAATCATATTCTTGATTATATTTTTGCCGCAGTTGACTTTTTTTTGAAGAAACTGCCATTATTCTGACGAGAATACCTTCCGTAACAAATTTTACACTTGGATAGTTGAATTGGGTAAAAAACATTTTGAGATCCGTATCTGTATCCGTATCCGCGGATCTTGACACTAATGATCCGGATCCGTATCCGTATCCGCGGATCTACTTTTTTAACGACCCGGCAGCATATAAGCTACCTTTACTCCTGTTTGGTCATAGGAAAATTTCAGGACCACTCATTGGCTTATTCGAGTGTCAATCAAAGCTTCAAAGACGCCATTGTAATGTTGCTAGTCGTCTTTCGCACTGTGTTTCTTGCTTGTAATCTGCTAAATACGAATAGGCATTTGCAAATGATATCTTTGATTGAATGTTGCTGGCAAAAACAGCATTATTATTTCCAATCAATTTCATTCTTTGCAAAACAAATGAAAGCTGCCTTTGAGGTACTATGCTTTGAAATAAAAATAGGTGGCGCCACCTTTGGGCAAAAAATGCATGTTTTGCGACATTGTTTTGATTTAAATTGAAGTTATTTTAAAAATAATTCTCATGGTAAATTATTTTGTAGATGGAAAAGAGCGAATTCTGCAATTTTTTCATATTCTTAATGACATTTAATGCAATTTAAACAGCTCTTCTTATAAAGAAATGATTACCATTTAACCTAATAATAAATACTTCTAGTGAATAATTTAATACATAATAATTTCTAATATAATTTTCTCTTGTGCCATTTTTTTCTAGCTAATTTCTATTGAATATGAGTTAGCATTCAAGAATAAGACTTCCAATTGAATTTTGAGTGAGTCTGGCAAACATATCCTTCTTGTGTCCTTCTAATTTCATAACGCATAAAATAAAATAATGCTCTGCTTTTTTTAAAAACCTGTAAAATATATAATTAAGCGAATAAATATCTTTATAATAATCTTTAATTAATAATCTTTAAGCAAAAAATGTCGCTTTTGAAGAAAAAGCTATTGGAGTTTAATTTAACTCATTTGTCAACTAATTCTCAATGTAAGTTTTTTTAATTAAACTGCAAATTCTTTATCTTTTAATATTCTTCATAATATTTAAAGTTATGTAAAAAGGAATAGGTAATTTAAACTCTTGAATGAAATAATTGAAAATAACATTAAAAAGCAATGTTTCATAATGTAAAATTATATAAATATTATTTCAAGTCAAACTTTCAGAAATCGCACCGTTTTTACCTTAAATTCATTTATTATTAATAAAAAAAAATTTTCACACACAGTTGATGAGGCAATTCAAGAGAATTTCATGCAGTTTCATTTACTATTTAACTTAAATACATTTTGGGGAAAAAAAGTTTTACAAAATTCTAACTTGTAACTCAACCATTTTTGAGACAATTTTGAAATCAATATATGACTTTTAATGTATTGTAATAAAAAATACAGCGAAATTTTTTAGACTGACCCATGAAGAGAACTGCAGCTGTTAAATATTTTCAGCAAAATTAGCAAAAAAGTTTTCCTTATTTTTTTGCTGTACTGCTGATAAGACTTTCGTGGTTTCATGAATAGTTCTGAAACAATTTGAATGTAATCATTCAAATATATTAAATATCATACATTCATTGAAATTTTTTTTAAAGTATTTAAAAAAATTGAATTTAATGAAGGTGGAAGCCTTTCTTTTTTAAATACAGACATCTCAATTGTTTTAGCATTTTATAAAGAGTACACATCGACTATTTATAATTTAATTCAGGATTATGAGTTTAACCAGTGAAGACACACATAAAGCAATCCAATCAATGAACGATACGATAAACAAAATATAGACAAAAAAAAAACGGATTAACATTAAAAAAATGGACAACATGTAAGAGAGCTATATAAAGCTTTTAACCAATAACGATATGATATTTTGTTCAGCTGACGTTATCAAATAGTAGTGCACGAACAGCTGATTCTTTTAAACATAATCTTGAAGTAAAGGATTAGTTTTTTTTTTTTTTTTTTTTGTAAAGAAGGAAATTCTTCCAAAACAAAAAGGAACTTTTTCCAGATGGACTCACTTCTCAATTAAAGGTCTTATTCTTGAATGCTAACTCATATTCAATAGAAATTAGCTAGAAATAAATTGGCACAAGAGAAAATTATATTAGAAATTATTATGTATTAAATTATTCACTAGAAGTATTTATTATTAAGTTAAATAGTAATCATGTCTTTAAGAAGTGCTGTTTAAATTGCATTAAATATCATTAAGAATATGAAAAATTGCAGAATTCGCTCTTTTCCATCTACAAAATAATTTACCGTGAGCAGGGGCGTAGCTAAGGGGGGGGGTTTTGGGGACAAAACCCCCCCCCGAAAAGTTAGTCTCAAAAAAAAAAAGAGAAAAAGAAGAGAGAAGAGAAAGAAAAAAAAAGAAGAAAAGGGAAAAATTCCAAGCGATTATACATATATATATGTATATATGTATATATATCAGGGTTGGCCGAATTGGACCCAATTGGGTTGGACCCAATGGGTTTTTTTGAAAAAATCCATTAAAAAAAACCCATTATTTAGCCCACTTTTGGGTTTTTTTAAATTTTATGAGAAGTTTTAAAAAAAATTAATTAATTTAAATACTTTTACAATTTAAACTTCTTTTTTATTTGTTCTTCACCATAGACAATGAACATAAAAAATGAATTTTGAGCTTTAATAGTATTTCTTAACTCGTAACGGCATCAAAAAAATACTTCAAAGATTTTAAATAAATGTATTTAACTTTTTCTTCTGGTCAATAAATAACTCAAATTATCTTGACCAAGTCTTGTCACGTCTGGTTTTCTCAATATTTGTAGATTGTACAGAGGAAACTAATCTAGTTAAAAGGCTTTCATGTAAATTATTTTCTGCAAACCAACACGTCACAAATCTTGAATAAACACAAGGTAAATTTTTTAGAAATAAACAGATTTTTCAAACGGTCGACAGAAAACAGAACAGGTACAGTATTTTCATTATTTTACAAAAAAGTTTAATATTTCTTACCCTGTACACAGAAATAGAAAAACAGGCAACATAAAATTCAAAGAAATGTCTTGATTAAGCTGGAATTCAGTAAAAAGGGATTTAAACTAATTGAGGTTCTACAGTAGTTTTGCATAAAAAAATGAAATACTATAAAGTAAAATGCAAAAAAAAAAAAAAAAAAAAAAATTAGTAATTAAAAACGAACAATAGATTTTATCACCCGAGAAGTAACTTTGCCTTAACTGTTGGTAATAATGAAAATTAAAAAATCTGAAACTTAAACATTCTTGGGTTTTTTCGTCTTTTATACTTTTCTTCATAAAATGCTGAATTTTAACTAGTTTTCCAGCTTTTTACCCGAAGATAATTTTTGCGCTTTGTCCATATACTTACGCTACAATATGCTACAAGTACCCCACATTTTCCCTAAAGAAAGACAAAAAAAACCCACATTTCTTTTAAAAAACCCAACTTTAGTTGGGGTTTTTTTTTGGGTTTTATTTAAAAAAACCCAAAAAACCCTGGGTCCATGGGCTTTTTTAAAAAAACCCGGGTTTTTGCCAACCCTGATATATATATGTATATATATGTATATATATATATATATATATATATATATATATATATATATATATATATATATATATATATATATATATATATATATATATAAGAAGTAACCCCCCCCCGAAAGTCGGGTCTAGCTACGCCACTGACCGTGAGAATTATTTTTAAAATAACTTCAATTTAAATCAAGACAATGTCGTAAAACATGCATTTTTTGCTCAAAGATGGCGCCACCTATTTTTATTTCAAAGCATAGTAGCTCAAAGGCAGCTTTCATTTGTTTTGCAAAGAATGAAATTGATTGGAAATAATAATGCTGTTTTTGACAGCAACATTCAATTAAAGATATCATTTGCAAATGCTTATTCGTATTTAGCAGATTACAAACGAGAAACACAGTGCGAAAGACGACTAGCAACATTACAATGGCGTCTTTGAAGCTTTGATTGACACTCGAATAAGCCAATGAGAGGGCCTGAAATTTTCCTATGACCGAACAGGAGTAAAGGTAGCTTTTATGCGATCCGGCACATCACTAATTCTTACATAACATTTTCCCAGTCGATATTTTACGCCACGGTCAAGGTTTGGCAGGGATTTCATTTGCGTCTGGAAAGTGAAAAACGTATTAGGATGAGCTGTTTTTTATTTCTTTTACAAAGAATGAATAGTGTAAAAGAAAATAAAAAAATCGCACTATGTATGGCATGCTTTGTTTTTAAATAGTATCGCATCATATACAAAAACAAAACAAAAAAAAATGTATCGAAAAAGATTGAGTCTAGATTCCAACTTTTTAATAAACGTTTCTTACACAAAAAGGTTTAATTTTTTTTTTTATAGTGAATTTAATAATTAAATCACCCCTGGTCAGGTTAACTGCAATGCAACATTTTTTAAGGTAGTGAAGTAAGAAATTAACATATTTTTGAAGTCGGAGTCGGGCAACATGTTTGCTGAAGTGTCTGTCTAGGATGCCGGTATCATCAGTGAAGAGGCAGTGAAATGAGTGTCGGAAGTTGAAAAATCATGGTAAGAGTATTGCTCAATGTAGGTCCCATTGCCGATCCCCTGGGAACCCCCGCCATAAATGGGTGTTTAATTGATAGGCAATCTTGGATTCTAACTTGAAAAGTTCTTTTATCTAGATAGTGGTGGATGAATTTGATGTAGTAATATGGGAAATTCAATTTGATAAGTTTGTAAACGAACCCATCATGGCAAACACGGTCGAAAGCTTTGCTAATGTCAAAAAATACACCTACACAGGGCCGCGCCAAGCCTGATCGGCGCCGTCGTGCAAATGTCTTTTGAGGGCCTTTTTGCTCTGGCGTTCGAGGAAAATATAGTTAACACCTGGTGGGAGGTATTGTAGACAAATATAAAACGGAAAAAAATACGTTTGGCCTTTAGTTTATACAAAAAACAAAAAGTGTGAATATTTAATTTCGCAATATGGTGTACGTTTTTACTTCATATCTCGAAATTATTTTGCGTTCTGCAGCTCCTCTGATATAAGTTAAAGCCACTTTGAATATCTATCTAATCTCTAAATGATGAATAATTAATAAAACTTTTATGCCTGTCAAAACATGACAACAGAAGTAGTGACGCAACTGAAAAATAGGTTTAGGGGGCACAAATTGAAAAAAAAAAAAGAAAAAAACTTTTAATAAGAGGGGTCCGAGGATTCTCCCCGGAAAAATTTTTGAAATATGTATTTTGAAAAACGCGATTTTAGACGGTCTTTGGTGGTGTTATGGGGGGAAAAGGAAACAAGGCGATCTGCGGAAATTTATAGAAGCTGAAGCCTTAAAACATGATTGCATAGCTCATATCTATAGACGTTAGAATAAGGAATGGAACCCTGAGATTCTTCCCGATCGTTTTTTTCTTTGAAAAATAGATAGAAACCAATTCCCCTTTTCTCTCCACCAATTTTTCGAAATTGAACAAAAACGCAATTAAAGACACTTTGAAGATTTTTACAAGAACGAAATTCTGGAGCTCCCCCCCCCTGATTTTTTTTTTTTTTCAAAATTAAAGTCCTAAAACCTAAGCAGTGTTCTGTGATTTTCGGAGAAGTGGTGCAGAGGCTATTTAACTTAGGTTTTTCAAAAGACTTATGAAAAATGTACGTTTTTATGATATTTAAGAAAGGAGGTTCGGAGGCCTTTGCCCGAATATTTTCTGAAAATGAAGTCTTAAAAACGTGATTGTAAGACCACATTTGGTGACATTAGGGCCGGCATTCTTTCGAAATTGAAGCTCTAAAAACGCAATTTAGGTGATTTTCGAACGGAGTTTCAAGCGATGTTGTTTCGGATTCGGGAACTTTCTCGAAATTTTGTGAAATTTAAGATCTGGAAACGAAATTTGAGATGCTCCGTAATGCCTTTAGCGGGGGGGGGGGGGGGGGGGGAGTGATTCGGCAGAGTAACATTTTGAAAACTTTCTTATTTTCAAGCGAACTTAAAAATATAAAAGGAATAGGACGGAGGGGGAGTAGCTGACCAATTTGTGGATATTAAAGTTTTAACCTAACATCATTATTTTTTCCTTATTAAAATCACTTTGTTGGACGCGTTCCTCCCGCCCCTTCAGAAGTAAATTTTTTTGAAAAACATTCAACCAAGCATTCTGGAGAGGAGGGGGCACGGGGCAGTGCAACCAAAGGGGTGTCCTGTGGACAACTCTGGTTGCGCCACGAAACAGGAGGTGACTGATTATATTTCAGAATTAAAGGATAATATTGCAGAAGATATTTCGCTTTAAAATCTGAAACTAAAACTTGCCGTTAAAATGAATACTTCCAACTTACGAAGTCGTTAAAAAGGCATTGAATTTAATGTCTAAAACAAACACATTGTCCAAAGCTCTTTCTTAAATTTAATACACAAATAGTTGAAGAAAAAGGGGATGAAACTTGAAAGGGGAATTGAGCATGATGAAATTGGAATTGAGTAATCATGGTCAAGTCGTTACTTTTCGGAACTAAAAGTTAATCTAAATTATTGTCTTTAAATAATCCATATTACGCACAAGTAAATAATATGCTAATGTGCTTACCGTATTTTTTAATGTATGATAGCATGATGCAGTGGAATTACCAAAGACAGTAGTTAAAAATCACAAAAAGACATATTGCACAAATTATAACATATTCACCACAAGAATAAAATGGGGAACAGGAAATTTCTTGCACTGCTTCGTATGCTCAACCTTGTGAAATTATAGACATACCGAAATAACATTCATGGCTCCCACATATGAAGAAAAATGCCGATGTATGCATTAATTAGCATCACATGTTTTCAGTATAAAAGGTTGCGCTTCTGAATAGCATATTCAGACACAACAAGGCATTCTTTCCCCCTTATAGATAGGCAGCAAGTAGGATTGTCTGTTTTAATGAGCAGTATAATTTCACAGGTACTTTAATAGAAAAGTAAAAAGTTCAATTTTATTTTATTTTTTGGGTTTTAGATTTTTTTTTTCATTTGGAGCATTTATTCGTAGAGCTCGGCGCCTTTTTGGCTCTGGCGCCGTCGTGCACCGCACGACTTTGCACATAGGGACGGCGCGGCCCTGCACATACAGCCTGCCCACGAATTATAAACTCCTGTTTGTGAAAATTGCAACACTACGAAGGACTTACGCGAGTGAGCTGAAAATTGCAGGAAATGTAAAGTAGGGCATGATTAGAATTGCAGACCGGTAGCGCATGCGTATGCTGAGCAGCGCCCTCTGAACGGCGGATCGAACCGAATATAAATAGACTGCTGTAGCAAGGCGTGTATGATTATCGGTGGTTATATGCTAGAGCAAACGTTAACTGAAGCTTTACTATGCCTCTTCGACGAAAGAAAGCGAAATTTGAGCAAATTTCGGAGTTTAACGGGACAGAATCGTCGGCCTTCGTGATGCTGGCTTGTCTTATCGTGCAGTATCCGCTCGTGTGCAGCGTAACAGCAGCACAATCATGCGTGTTTGGAAGCAGTGGACGGACGAGGGTCGGACAGCTCGGAAATCCGGGAGTGGACCTGATTGGCAGCAGGTCGTATTTTCTGACGAATCCCGTCACAATTTGTGGCACCATGATGGCCGAATTCGTGTCAGGCGCTGTGCCGGTTAACGGCACATTCCGGACTGCATTATCGAACGCCACAGTAGACGAAAACCCGGAGTTATGATCTGGGGTGCCAGAGCATATCATGGACGATCACAATTGCTACGAATTGTGGGCAATTTGAACAGTAAACGATACATAAACGAAGTTTTACAGCCCCAAGCTATTCCTTTCCTGCAAGGATTGCCAGGGGCTGTATTCCAGCAGGATAATGCCCGTCCACATGTCGCCAGGACTGTCAAATCCTATCTTGAATCGCAGCAGGTACAGCTTCTTCCTTGGCCTGCATATTCCCCGAATATGTCACCGACTGAACACGTGTGGGATTTCCTTGGGCGGCGTCTCGCCCGTGATCCTCGTTCCGCTGCTTCGACAGACGAACTTTGGTTGCGCATACGAACAATATGGAATACTCTTCCGCAGGCAGATATTCAAAGTTTGTTTCACTCCATGCCAAGTCGTGTAGCAGCTCTTACTGCGGCGCGTGGTAGCCACACAAAATACTAATTTCTATTTCTTTTTATTGTTTGTTTGGTTTGAAAATGTAATCATTTATTTGTACCATTACCACTCAACTGTGTATTAAATTTCTTTCAACTATGATGCTTCCTTCATAATGTTGCAATTTTTACAAACAGGAGTGTATGTAATTGGTTAACGTCCAGTTAAGACGAGTCTATTTGAATGAGAGGGAAAGTAAAAATTTGATGCGCGTGTTCAGCTCATTTGAAGGTGACTCTGCTTTAGAAGCTAACACACATCTGCAAAAGCTGACATCCCTGAAAACTAATAGATGTATCCATTGACGCCTATAAACCGGATGTTGGTCAGACTGTATTGCGAGTTTTTCATTATTGATGTTGTCTTGAATTAAATCAGTCATTTATACAATCTGTTGTTGGTGGTGACTTATTCCTCTTGTCCAGCTGCTGGCATGTCGAGGTCCAAGAGCCCAAGAGTCTTCAAGAAATTCTACACCAGGAGTTTACTGGAACAGATGTCCTCTCTGTCAAGCCTTGTACAATGTAAAAGATGATCCGGAGATGCGTGCACTAATTTACATTTAGTACAAGTCACATAAGTTATTTAATCTAAGTGAAAGGAAAGGCACTTGATGCACCTGCTTGCAAGCCTACTAATTGTTGCCCGAGGCAACTATCAGTAGGCCGATTGACACACGAAGGCAGGGGACTGATTTGACTCTTTTATTTACTGGGTAGGGCTGTTAACCCTACCCTCAACCCCATTTTAGTCGCCTTCTACGACATGAATTGACATACATTGGGACTGTTCTTGCCCATTGGTTACCACATGGTCACCTTTGGGTCACCTCGGTCACCACACGGGGTATTTATACAATCTGATGTATAGTGGAGTTGGGGGTGGGGTAGACGCGGGAGGGTTTTCATAAAAATGGTTAAAGCCTTTTTCACCTGAGAAATAGTAGGCTCATCATATTCGTGAGCATTTAAATGGAAATTTTCCTCCAGTGTAGCTGTGTCGCTGGCCTTATCTTCAATTGTATAATGCGATCCTCCGTGATTGACCTGAAGGCATAAGATAGTATATGACTAATTGGTAAATTTTCTCTCCAGAGTGTAGAAGGATTTTTTTTAAAAAGTGAATCATGGTAATACATGATTGTGTTTATAAAAAATTAAAAGGAGCATTTAAAAGTCCCCCATTGCTTTTCTTCCAGCTCCAGCACCAAGATGTTGTTCTTCGTGTCCTTGGCCTTTACTGGCATTTGGATCCCTGGACTCGTTGCTTGGCTGGAGATGGATTCGCACAATCTCAGGGGTTGGAGGAAACTCTTCCAGATAGCCAACTCGTGGATGGTGAGTGCTTTTGCTGAGCCAACCAGGCAGCCGTTTCTGGTCCCTGCGTTCCTTTCACTGTGGTATTGTGTTTTTGAGTTTTTTCAGCAATCAGCATTGCTGTTATCGTTCGTATATAAAACACAATTTATGCTTAACATGGAGCCAAAAGAATAGCTTAGTAAGGAAAGAAGTTTAAACAGGCAGCAGTCGAAAGAGCATTTTTAGATTGAAACAGTTTTTAATAAGAAGTGTTTGAGAATTAATTATTTCATTTTCATTAAAATTTATTGAAAATTCAAATGAATAATTAATTTTAACACTTAATATTATTTTAAGTTTTAATTATTTGAAGAGACGCTGGTTCTTCCTGGATGCCCGAACCATTCCTAGTTCTACCCTGTCTGGAGAAGAAATTTTGTTAATCGATTAGCTTTGAACGAAAAGTATATTTACCTGTATGTACGATCATGGCTTCTTTGGCAACCACAAATCATTTTCTCATGCAAGCATTGGTAGTCTTGTCTCACAGTGCAACAGTGAGGTAGCAGTTATTACAATTCCTTCGGAAATAGAAAACAGTTAACTTACTTTTCTCCACCTGCCTCGTTTGAGTTTGACGGTCACAGCATAAAACATACTACAGTGCAGGAACTGAAAAATTATTTATAGATGATTTTAAGCAAGTCGTAATTTTAGCTCCTGCATACCCATTGATGTGTCCATCAGAAAAATTTCTCTTCGATTCATGAGTTTACGAGACATTTTTCAAGTGCACTTATTTATTTCGCAGGGAGTCTTCATCGTTTTTCTGATGGGTTGCGGATCCAACCATTTTCGATACGCAGTTTTGGATAAATATTTCAAGTTTCTACGCACCATTTTTCATGTAAGTATATTAGTATGTATAGTAACAATCTTTCATTTTAAAGTACAGTGGACTCTCTGTGTCCGAACACTCCCAAATGTGAACACTCCGATATTCTGAACACATTTTGATGGTCCCGGCGAAACACCATAGACTCAACATAGGCTGACCTCTCTGTACTCTGAACGCCCTATAATATGAGCACCGCAGTATTATGAACGTTGTTTTTTTGACCCTACTCAGTTATTACCTCTCCATGTACTGAACATGTTCACAGTCGATACTTGGGAATTCCTACGTATCAAATCGGAAACCCTGAACTACATTTACAGTTTTATCACAATTATTGAAGACTGTTAAGGGGAAGATGGAGAGAGGAAGATGAAAAATTATTTTATTGGATATTACTGCATCACATAAAAGTCATTCAACTGAGACATAAGGAGCCTGAAGTTTCTGCCACTGAACTATATTTCAAGAATACAACTATTGTACCAGGCAGGGTTGGCGAGATTGGACCCAATAGGTTTTCTTGAAAAGACCCATTTAAAAAAACTTATTATTTAGCCCACTTTTGGGTTTTTTTAAATTTTCTGAGACGTTTTTAAAAAAAATTAATTAATTTAAATACTTTGACTATTTAAACTTCTTTGTTATTTGGTCTTCACCACAGACAATGGACATAAAAAATTAATTTTGAACCTTAATAGTATTTCTTAACTCTTGACGGCATTTAAAAAATACTTCAAAGATTTAAAAAAATATATATTTAACTTTTTTCTTTAGCTGGTCAATAAATAACTCAAATTATCTTGACTAAGTCCTGTCACGTCTGATTTTCTCAATATTTGTAGATTGTACGGAGGAAACACTCTAGCTAAAAGGCTTTCATGTGAATTACTTTCTGCAAACCAACACGTCACAAATCTCGAATAAACAAGGTATATTTTTTAGAAATTAACAGGTTTTACAAACGGTCGGACAGAAAACAGATGTACAGCACAGGACGTACAACAGGATGTACAGTATTTTCATTATTTTAGGAAAAAGTTTAATATTTGTTACTCTGTACACAGAAATAGAAAAACAGGCAACGTAAAATTCAAAGAAATGTCTTGATTAAGCAGGAATTCAGTAAAAAAGGATTTAAACTACTTGAGGTTCTACAGTAGTTTTACATAACAAAATGAAATACAATAAAGTAAAATGTAAAAAAAAAATGTAGTAATTAGAAACAAACAATAGATTTTATCACTCGAGATGTAACTTTTCCTTCACTGTTGGTAATCGTGGAAACTAAAAAATCTGAAACTTCACTATTCTTGGGTTTCGTGGTCTTTTATACTTTTCTTGAGGAAACGCTGAATTTTAACTAGTTTTCCAGCTTTTTTTACCCTAATTCAATTTTTGCAATTTGTTCATATACTTACGCTACAATATGCTACAAGTACCCCACATTTTCCTTAAAAAAAGACAAAAAAAAAACACATTTCTTTTTTAAAAAACCCAGCTTTAGTTGGGTTTTATTTAAAAAAGCCCAAAAAAAACCCTGGGTGAATGGGCTTTTTAAAAAAAAAACCCCGGGTTTTTGCCAACCCTGGTATTAGGTGGTATTCAGGACTATTTTCAAGAAAATGCGGTTGATAATCACCCAGAACCATTTTCACTTGGATGATAACATGTACCTAGCATGAGAATACACAATGCAAAAACAGATTAAAAACCACTCTTTTGTTTTTGTCTCCACATATTGTGCCGGTAGCTGTTTTGTATGTTAAATGTTATGCAAAACTTTTTAAATTAAAAAAGAAAGAAGTAAATGCAAGACTTTATGTCCTAATAAGTTGAATCAGACATTGCACTAGCGCCAAACATTAGAAGAAACATTAATGGGTGCCAATGTAAATGGTATTTATAGGTTTCATATAATACGTACATACTCTAAAATACAAGAACTTCTTAAAATACTAATGCGCGGAGAGAATGATACTATATTGTGTAAGAAAAGGAGAGAAAGGAAGGCCAACATGAATTGTAGGCCGCAGGGCCGTATTATGATTTTGGGAGCCTTCGGACAAACACTTTTTTGTGGGCCCTCAAGCCTTGCCAGTTAAGTCATTGGCCAAAACGATTTCAGCTCTTTGTGACCCCTAAAAGGAGGGTACCCTAGGCCACGGCTTAGTTGGCCTATTCAGTAATTATGTCCTGGTAAGCTCAGGGTTGCACTACGGTTTCATCGGACCCTGTTCCTTTCTTTAATCAGTACCAAGTTAGTTCCAAAAATACAGAATTCTTGTAGTTTTTAGAGGGCCCTCACACCTTACAATTTTAGCCGTTGGCTAAAACAATGTCTGCACTTTGGTGGGGCTCTTAAAAAGTGGGAACCTAGGAGCACGGCCTAGTTGGCCTATTCAGTGATCAGGCCCTGATATTCCCAGGGCTGCACTATGATTTCATTGGGCCCTGTTCTTTTCTTAAATCAGATCCAAGCTAGTTCCAAAAATTTATAATTCATGTCAGTACAACGTTCCAAATTACAAACCATTTGCAGTTTAAAAGAAAAGCCGTTAATTTTTTAGGTGATCGTACCGTACCGTTCTTTTTAAAGAATCGGTCTTTTAGACTCGTTCCTTCATGAACGATACACCCCTAACTTAAAGCGTAGTCGTGCCACCAAGAAATGGCGGATGAACTAGAAGTGGAAACACTCCGCATCATTTTATAATAGGTAAGATCAGCAAGAACAAGTAGTGAACTTTTTACTGATCGCGCATATTCGCTGATCGTACCTACTACAAAATAAAGTGCGCGCATATTCGCTTATTGTACCTACTACAAAATAAAGTGTTTCCAGTTTATCGCCATCTGTCCGAAATTGTACGACAAAAATTTGTGTTTTATACGTGTTGCAGGTGTATTGTAGTGTCTCAAACGCAAAACGAAAAAAATCACTATTTTACAAGTTAAAAAAAATAATAATATTTTTTTTAAAGTTAAATACATAATGGTTCCTTAAATTAGCTTATATCATAATCAAAAGCTTAAGTTTTAAATTTTTGCAGCAAACTCTAAATGTATGAGCAGAAACTTGTTATTTGTGTAAACGGATTAAGCTGAGTGAACGTTCACTCAGGCTTTCAATACTCGTTGTGTTCCATGCTTCACCCAATTTACCGAATGAATGGATTCGTGTGTAGGTACTCCCTGAAAATTTATTTCCTCTATAAAACTTTTCGTAGCATAGCTTTGTATTTATGACTTTCGAACTTTTTTTTTTATTTTTTATTTACTTAGTTACTGTTTTTTTTTATTTATTTATTTATTTTTATTTTTTATTTATTTATTTATTTATTTATTTATTTTACAGAGTAACGAAATCAGCCCAACAAACAATTTTATATATACAAATGGATACCGCTTCGAATACAAAAATTGTAAGTATTCCTTTTGCTTTCTCTCTCTCTCTCTTTTTTTTTTCCTTTTTTTTTGTGCCCTTCAACTTTCCTGAGTGCCAAAGGCTACCCTTGAAATTATGAAACAAACAATGGTAAAAGTAAAAGTAAAATCGTTAAGATAACAAACCTTTTTAGAAATAAACGAATTGGAAATTTCTTTTCAATATTACAGTACACCTAAAGAAAAAACAATACAGTGGCCGTCGCTTATATGAATCACGTTTGGTTCTAAGCAATTTTGATTCATTAAATCGGCCGATTCAATGAAGCGGCAAGTTCAATAAAGCTAGATTCAGGGCGGTCATTCCAAGCTCGTCAGCTTGCGAGATCGAGATTCTCGCTCACGTGATCGGTTGTGACGTTGAAATGTCGCAAAGTAGTATTCTAATCTACTCGAACCAAACCGCAAGCTAAGTTCGAGTAGATTAAAATGCTACTTTGCGACATTTCTACGTCACAACCGATCACGTGAGCGAGAATCTGGATCTCGCAAGCTGACGAGCTTGGAATGATCGCCCTGTTCTGATTTTGTCGATTTGATTCATTAAAGCGGCGGATTCAATTGACCACTGATTCAATTAACCAGTGTCCACTGTACCTTGTGTAACAAAACGTGCAATAAGATGCTTTTTTTTTTTTTTTTTGGCAGTAAATTCGTATTAAAAAAAAAAAAAAAGTGGAAAATGTTCGTTTCTTTTTTTCATAGGGTAAAGTGAAAAATAATTTTTTTCTAATGAAATATTTTACATTGAGCTTACAATAACTCAACTGATTAAAAAGTGAATGCATGGTGCAAGAAATGACAAAAAAAAAAAAAAAAAAAAAAAACACGGAAGTGATCAACTTACTGTATTTGAATTCTTCGCCCGTCATCCTAAATCACCCTGCATTTGATCCTAGATAATCTCTAAATGCAGTTAAGAATGTGTACCTGTGATGATTTTTTTTTTTAATTTTTGAGCAGTCACGATTGCTTATTGCTTTTATTTGACTGTTTTTGGCGCTCTATCATTTTATTTTTGCAGCACCACCATCCGCACCATCACCGTCGACCGGCTCCTCACGTTGCTGCTCCTATAGCGAAAGCCGTCTCCAGGTTGCGTCAATATTCTACACTTACACGCATGCATAGCCAACTACACACACACACACATACACAAACACATACACACACCTACACACTCACGTACACCTACACACACATACACAAACACACACACAAACACATACTCACACGCATACATACAAACACCTACACATACACACACACACAAAAATCTACACACACATACACACAACTACCCAACCATTCATGCCTGCACACAGACACAAACACATATGACTACACACACATATACATACCCCGCCCCCACGCACACACATTCATACACACAACTACCCACACACTTATGCCAGCACGCAGACACAAACACACATGCCTACACACACACATACCCCCTACACACAAACACACATACCCCCACACACAAACACACACACTCGTGATTGCGAAAAATATAATTTGGATTCAAGATGTCAAAATTCAAATTAATTTTTCTTTCTTTTTTACTATTAATTTTGTTTTATATTAATGATATTTATCATGAGTTTTACTATATTTAATACTTGTTTTAAATGATCTTTTTTTTTTCTTTTTTTTTTCAGATTATTACTGAAGAACAACAGATCGATATTCATCAGATTGAAGAACTTTGCTATTACTTATGTGTTCTGTGTGCTTTTGCTTACAGCTGTGAAGCCGAAACACTCTTCAATCAAATTGGGAAGTTGCAGTCAATCAAACATTGGCATGCTCAGTATCGCAAATTATTTTTTGAGTCTCAACTACGAATTAATCGATTGATAAGTTCGGTAAAATCTAACCTTTTTAAAGGTATGAATAAAATATTGAGAAGGAAAAAGAAAGTTTCAATTTTTACGTCAAAAGTTGCACATTCTCTGACTTGAAAATTTGGACGGCAGCCAATTTTGTTCGGAGCTAGAGGCTATTTTTTATCGTTTAATCATCGCTCCTACAGAATAACAGCAGCGAAGATTTTCTTTTTTTGTTTCTT
The DNA here is from genome assembly GCF_026930045.1 of Uloborus diversus. Taxonomy (NCBI): domain Eukaryota; kingdom Metazoa; phylum Arthropoda; class Arachnida; order Araneae; family Uloboridae; genus Uloborus; species Uloborus diversus. Next base: position 12,772,904 of record NC_072739.1, read on the forward strand.
CGGACAGACAAAAAAATTTCGGACGGAAAGAAAAAAAGAGTAGGAATTTTGTTTAATGTTTAAGTAGAAATGTGAGAAAAAATGGAAAATCAACATAAAGTACTTAAGCAAATAAGTGAAAAACGGGGAGGGGGGGGGGGAGAATGTAAAGTTATGGGAGACTTGCTTTCTTGCTGACATAACTTAATAAATAAAATGAGTTTCCAAAAATGAGGAAAAAAGCACCACAGAGCTAACCAGAAGTGATTAAACAAGTAGAGGAAAGTGGGGCAAAGTAAAGTTGTGAAATATTTGCTCTGTTTTTAGCGTCACCTATCTAGTTATATTTGAACTATGTTGTACCACATAGAGTCTATTACTGTCAAGTAAAAATTACCACCGAAGTTTAAAGCATATGATAACACAGGCAATTTTCAAAAATTGATACTGATACCGTAATATTTTTTTGTAAATCAAACATTATTTTTCAAATTATAAAATGATAAAGTTCGTGAAATTAGCTTTAAAAACGTCAATTGAGACCTTCTAATACTCAGTGTAGTACTTATTTAGCTGACATTAAGCTTATTTATATTTTAAATATTTTGTACAATGAGTCAAGTATATGCGGGGCTAAGTGGATGGGGCAAAGTGAAATAGTCTATTTCGTTTACTCACTCAATCATTTACTAAATCCCTTATTTATTCAGTTATTAAGTAATTCATTTTATATTCCTTCATTTAGTACTTCCTTTATTTGTTCATTCATTCGCTTATTTTCTTATTCATTCACTCTCTTGCTCACTCATTTATTTCTCTTCATGTATTAATTACTTTATTTATTTAAATATTCGTTTATTGTTTCATTATCTTTTCATTTCTTCATTCAACCTTTTATTTACTAATTCATTGGATCAATTTTTTTACGAATAGAAAATATTTAATTAGAAAAACACTTTGTTTTTCATTTTGCTCCATAAAAAATTTAAAAAAAAAATAAAAAAAAGTGAAAATTTCCTCAAAAAAAAAAAAAACTCAAATTACTACCAAAAATGAAAAACACTGTTTCATGCGGGTTTTATTTCAAATTACAATGTTTTTTCTTTATGTACTGTAATTTTCAAAATCAATTTCCCATTCGTTCAAAGATCAGTCACCTTCCTTTTTTCACTTTGCCCCACATTCCCTACTTTAAAAACCTTTAGACAATAATAATTGGATCAATAAAACATTTAAGGAAACAAATTCAAAATTAAGTAGAAATATTGAAGTACTTAGAAACGTATAACAATCACTCCTTTCAAAAAAAAAAAAAAAAAAAATCGTTTTTTTTTTTTTGGGGGGGGGGGGGTTAGAACAATTCTGTGGGCGGTTAGGGGCTCATCTGTTTTTTGCGGGGGGGGGGGGGGCAAAAATGGAGAGATTGTAATTGTTACTAATTGCTCCCTTTCATGAAAGAACAAGTTCTCAAAAGCTGATTTTATAATGTAAATATGACCCCTCCAGCTATCTAATAAATTATATCCTGCTCGTCAATTTTATTGGTATACGTGTAACAGATTTAGGATTCTAGTTATCTAGTTGGGCAGCAGATCGCCTGCTACTCTAACAACATATCTATTTGCTAGTTATTATTATTATTATTATTATTATTTTCATTATTATTATTATTATTATTTTCATGCAGGGAAAATGTAAGAGAATGACACTGCTGTTTTCTTGGCATTCTTATAAGAATGGGGTGGTTTCCTTCAGTTCAAAAGTACTACTTTTAGTCATTGAAATGGATAGAATGAGCAAAAAAAAAAAAAAATTACATGGACCCAGAAAATACTTTCATTTTCTCAACAGATTATTTTTAATTAATTTTTTAAAATGTCCAATTTTTCAAACAAAGCGTGGTCTTTATGGCATCACAAATGACGCAATTTGGCGCATCTTTTTACTACGTTTCCACGTTATGATAATCAAGCAGCGAATTAAAATTGCGCTCTACGCTTCCTATCAACCCTATCATTGCCAATACACGTGAGCAGAGATGCGAATTAAATATTTTGTTCTGTGATAGGCAACATTGAAAGGCATTTCATCATTTGGGATGTCATACGACAGAAGTGTAAACAATGAAAGCACACCGATTTAAGTAATTTTTTAAAAATATTAAACTTAAATAAATTATTTAAAAAATGGTCAGATTTATGTTTTTAAGCATGCTCTTTCAGAAAAAAAAAATACTTTTAAAATTTTGAAAACGACCCCATTGTTTTCTTACATTGTCATTTATTATATTTATATTTGTAATATTGTCAAGATTATGCAAACAAGCGCTTACTTGTCTCAATTCTTATGATTAAAAGAATGGCAATCAATTAGTACGAGCTCACCGAGCTCACCTAATGCAGCGTAGCTTTCAGGAAGCCAGGAAGTTATGAGGATGGAAGTTATTTGTAAGAAATCGCTGTATTATTTTCTCCTTTGAATCATGTGCAAAAAATTTAGAGCTTACGATTTCGCTGTTCATTAAATTAGCATTCAATTTACCGCTGCAGTTAGTTTGCTTCAGGAAATGAAAAGCTTGCTTTCTGAAAGCATTATGTTGTAAACTAACTGCGTCGCCCGCCTTTGCACGGTTTACCTCGAAAATAAAAGTTATGTCACGTGACGCGTGTTCAACAATCACGCTTGAACAAAAAATCTGTAAAATTTCCCAACAGATTGCGAAAAAATAACCAAAAAGGAAACATTTTAAATCTCCCTATTACGGGAAAAGCCTCAATACAGCAGCCAGAATTTTATTTGTTCATATTCGAGAAACAAAATGGCTACGAATCTTTCTTCTCAATGAATTTCTTCCTGCTACAAATTTCAATAAAAGCACTATAGCTGCGTCTCCCGGCTTTGCACGGTCCACCTCGAAAATAAAAGTTATGTCGAGTGACGCGAGTTCAACACTCAGGCTTGGACCAAAAAAAAAAAAAAGGTCAGTGAAATTTTGCGACAGATTGCGGAAAACCCCCAAAAAGTAAACCTCAAAACAAAAACAAGAATTTTACCTGTTCATATTCGAGAAAAAAAATGGAAACAGATCTTTTATCTCAATGATTTTCTTCACCGCTGTACATTTTAATAAAAGCGTTGTTGCGGAAAGTTGAGATGAAGCACTGAATAATAATTTGACTGGAGGAATGCCTTCGAAAAATAGGGATTTTATGTCGAAATTTAAGTGTCCTAATTGATAGTTTTTAATTGATATCTCCGCTAATTATTATCGGAGAATTATGTTAAATAGCCAAACATGAAGACGGGAAGATGACGAATCCATCGATACCTGGTTCGATGGTCAGTTCACTATCGTTCGGGAGAAGAAGCTTGGACATACATAGATATCCTCAGTTTTTAATTATATAAGAGATTGTTACGGAAAGTTGAGATGAAGCATTGAATAATAATTTGAATGGAGGAAAGCCTTCGAAAAGTTGGGATTTTAAGTCGAAATCTAAGCATCATAATTAATAGTTATTAGTTGATGTATCTGCTAATAATAACCAGAGGCTTATGTTAAATAGCCAAACATAGGAGCGGAAAAATTTCGAATCTATCGATACCAAGTTCGATGGGCAGTTAACTGTCGTTCGGAAGAAGTAACTAAGACATAGATACATACATACATTGATACGCTCAGTTTTTTGTTATGTAAGATAAAAAGTCTTCGTGCATGAAATGCGACGGATTTTAAGCAACAAATGCAACTTCCCAATTTTCAGTGCTCTCAATGTTTGCCTTTCGTACATCATGTTTTGTACTTCTTTAGTATTAGATCCATTTCATTTACAAACTGAATAAAGTGTGATATTTCTAACTGCTTGTGAAAGTGTTTGTCATAAAATGAACACTAATATGGCGTGGAGTCTTTGTTTGGTATTATGGCGCTGCTGAATGCATTATCTTCAGCGTATTTCAACGCTGCAAGGGTAGCTTGCCTACCCCACGAATATGGTAATTTCTGCTAAACTGAGAAGCTCCTAGAGAGGGCTCATATGATTTGCCGGCTAAACTAAGAAAGCAGTGCCTCCCAAATTGCTCATTTTAAGAAAATGAGCATTTCAGTGTGGTGCTATTTCGCTAGGTTAGACAAACAGTTATCATTGTGCACAAAGTTTTTCTTTACATCTTAGTGCTTTTAGGATAGAGCCATTTCACAGTATTTCGGGCTAATCTGCGTTGCGCAACATGAAACCTTTTTTTGCCATAGTTATTTAATTTACTGTTTGATTTCAAATTATTTTAATTTGAGTTTGTGTGTTGGTTCGACAAACTTAAAAAAAAAATAATGTGCTAATCAAACGGTAAATTAAAAAGTTATGGAGAAAATAGTGTTGTTACGGACTCTACATAGTTGTCCAAAATGCCGTGAAATGAAACGACAGCATCAGGCCAGGATCTGCGTACCCGCAGTGCGGGGGGAGGGGGGAGGGGGCAAGTCCTTAATAAGCCCAACGGCCCAAGTAATTGGGGGGGGGGGGGGGAAAAACAGCACTCAGACTCATAAATGTTTCAAATATACACTGCAGGCTTCTGGAGCAGGACTCTACAGACTTTTCTGCGGAGGGCCTAAAATGTATAGATCCGTGCCTGAATTGCATATATTATTATGCTAAACCTGGGAAGACGAGTCAACTACAAATGCGCAAAAAATTTAGACAATATAGTCCATTTGAGAAAACAAGTCCATTCCTTAAAATAGGTAGAGAAGGAAGAAAGGACACATGCCATATTATGAAATTTAGCAACCTTTTGGCTATATATATTAAAAAAAAGAACCAGTATATTTTCTCTGTGTGATTATTAGAGCTGAAAGATTTAAGTTGCAGCAAAAACTGCATTTAGTTGGCGAAAAAGTAAAAACGATAAGCTTTACAGTCTTTGTTGCAACCCTACTTTCGCCAATTTTCAATTGAAATTAATTACAGGAGGAGTTGTTATCTCTGACCATTGACTGCTTAAAGAAGTAAAACCAAGATACCACCCACTTACGTAGGATATGACCTGTCCAACGAGACATCTGCCTTAAAATAAAATGTTTTACCTCTTTGGCTGATTTCTGAAATTCCAAGGCGACGTATTCAAACTCTAAAAGCAACGATGCATTTGCAAATTTTGTTCCAACTTTCCTCAACACATCGCCCCTTCCCGAAAGTGGACAATTCTGAAACAAGGCGGAGCCGAGGGTCAACCCTTCGCGGTCAAACTTTACACTCCCGATTATAAACGACTTTCACTCTTAACAAAAAAAAAAAAAAATATTAACTGAATGCAGATTAATGCACGCATTTGAACTTAATAAGTGCAAAATCTATTTTTAGACACACATTACCTTTTTCTTTCTTCCATCTCCCTTCCAAAGACATCAAACCTTCAAAGGTCACCGAAATTAGACATGTCAAAACCTGAAATTTAAATCTACACTCTAGTTGCCTTCTATACTTCAGATCTACATCACTTACTAATTTTTAGATCTATATCGTAACTGAAATCTACATAACTTACGAGCGGAAGCAAGTTTCAAGTGTCGCAGAGTAATCTTCTGCTCGCTTACGTGTGTAATCTGTTTGCAATGAGGAGGGACCCATTTTTTAATTTTACGTGCATTTTTTACATACACATCGTTTCAGCCAGGGCATATGACTTGTGACCGGAGGTTCCCAGGTTCGATCGTCGCTGGTCGAAGATCCACCGTCGTCATTGATGGTGACTGGGAGACGTTAAATATGCTCGTGGTCACACTGTCCTCCATGTGAAACGATACCTCTGGGCATTCGCTTCTGGTCTGGTTCTAAATTATCGAACTGTCCGTAGATGGTGCTGCCATCTATCGTGGTGTCTGAGCCAAATCGGATTTCCACCTAGAAATAGGCGCTCGCTTGAAACGAAAGACGTAAACCCTCTGCCTTAAAATCGACTAGCATTGCTATTCGGGCTCGGGTTCCCGAGAGGCATAAGTAACAACAAACAACAGTGTTATTATCTTCTAAAGCCATTTTATAAACTAGTAATAATTTTTCATATCGCACCTATTTTCACTGTACCACGTTTTATGTTCAATACAGTCATTTTTAAGCATAAGACAATTTTTATCGTCTTTACCCCTCATTAACCCCGACACACAAAGGAAGGGGGCAGCGGCGTAGCGTAGGTTTCTGCCGCCCGGGGCAAGCACCAAATTTGTCGCCCCTCTTACATTGTCAAGTAGAAATTTCACGGCAATGAAAATGAAACTACCGTTTTGACATTTTTTATAAGAATAAAAATAAATTATTTTAGCAATACAACTAAAAAATTAACATTTCAGTGATAGAATAAAAATCACTGCATTGCCATTCCTATGAATTGGAAATATAGATGAATAAATAATAAATTTAAGAATCTTCAAAAAGATAAAAACATACATAATAAAAATCATATCCATGTAATATAGATAATGGCAAGGTAACCATGCCTAAAATTTTAGAACAGCACTCATGTACGATTGGCTGCAGTGAAAGTAAGCATTTCGGAAAGGACCAATAAAGCATGCCGGCTCGACGGATTGCTAGATACGCAGGTTGCTTCGGGTATGCCTGTCTGTGTCTCTAAGCGTCAGGTGGAAAGCTATTACTATTTGTGATGATACTAAAAGTACAAGTTTGTTATTTCATTCTACAATTTAAGACTATACATGATGTTCGTTTATTTTCGACCTTGTTAAATGAAAGAGAGGAACGTAAGTCGACTAAAAAATCTTAGAACGGTTTATCTCCCAGGTTTTTTTTACTGATCGTTGCAATATAAGTTAAAATTTCAATTTTTCAGTCATACTGCAGGATTCAAATATATTTTAAGTTCAAGAATGGCACCTCTCTTAAGTTGGAGCGCGACATTATCGCGTCATGAATTGTTGTCGTTATGCCTTTCGTAACGCGACACACATCTAAAAAACATGCATTTTGGAATGTTTGACTGTTGGTACTGCTATACATATGCGATCTTTCAGTTTTTGCAATGTTGTAGGCAATGGGGGATTATAAACACTGTCTAGGCGGCGACATCATGAAGAAGGTAGAGAGCAGCCTCTGTTAGTACTAGGTACCCGGAGCACCCAAGGGTAGAAGTCTGACTTTGCTCCTTTGCCTGCAGACCTTAGCTGAGCATAATGGAACGGCCTTCACGCCTTGGGTGACCCTACCAGGAGATTACTCTCCCGACGTTCTTCACCCGTTCCGCCCAGGTACACCCCCTCGCCGACTTTGAGGCGGCCTGCAGGACTTGAGGGGGCAACCATTATACCTATAAGAAAACCTGACAAAAATGCAACCTCACCTGATGCTTATAGACCTATTGCCGTAACTAGTATACCCTGTAAAGTTATGGAGAAGATGATTCTTACTAGACTTACCTTTCATCTCGCTTCCAAAAATCTTTTACCAAAAGAACAATTTGCATATCGGAAAGGCCACAGCACTACTGATCAGGTTTTGTATTTATGCCAAAGGATCAGGGATGCTCAAAACAACAAGCCAACCAATCACACCGCTGCTGTATTTTTGGATCTCTCCAAAGCTTTTGATAGAGTCTGGTGGAACCGTCTAATAATTAAACTTCATGATAAATTTGGAATAGAAGGCAGAGCACTCTCATGGATAGCAGATTTTTTAAGGGATAGACTGATTCGTGTTAAATATAATGGAGTTCTATCCAGTAGCTACAGTATGCATCAAGGTGTCCCTCAGGGATCCGTCCTTAGCCCAACCTTGTTCTCATTGTACTTGGCCGGGATTGAAAAGATAATATCAGATGGAGGGTGTGAAGTTGGGAATGTTCGCTGATGACATTGTCCTGTGGTGCTCTGGCCCCGATGTCAGTCTTATAGAATCAATTCTAAATTCAACGTTAATTGACGTGACGAACTTTGCAGATGACTTTAAACTGGTTTTTAATGTTTCAAAGTCATATACGGGATTCTTTACTACTAATAAACATCTTTACTCGTATCGCCCCCAGATTTTCTTTAATAACCAGCCTCTCTCATATGTCAAACACCCTAAGTACCTGGGTTTCGTTTTAGATCCAGAGATCACGTGCAATGGGCACTTACTACATTTGGTCAACAAGAGTCGCAAGAGACTGAACATCCTTAAGTACATCTGTGGAAGAAATTGGGGTGCTGATGCAAAAACACTCAGGGCAACGTATATTGCTCTTATTAGACCTATCCTAGAGTATGGGTCCCCACTATACTTCAGCGCCTCTTTAACGAATCTCTCCAAATTAGAGAGGGTTCAGTTATGTGCAGCTCGTATCATAACAGGTTTGAAAAGCAGCTGCCCGAACGACATTGTACTCTATGAGGCAAATCTTCCACCACTTGGTCTTGAAAGAAACTCAAATTCGTTAAATATTTTAACAAATTACGCAGCTATGGAAACCATAATAGAACATCACAATATTTGTGTAATTGGATAAATAATCAAAGATTAAAGAAATATAGCCCATTTAGTTTGCCTGATAATATGAAGATAATTTCTAAATCAGTAGAGCAGTCCTCTCTAAGACCTTGTGTGAGCCCGATTGTGGGCCTATCCGGAGTTCACTTCCATACTGAACTTATGTCCGTCACTAACAAAAACACAGATGCTCCAGATTATTTAAGACAGTTGGCTCTAGAAGTTATAAATGGCATCCCGAGTGATGCCATTTTGATTTACACAGATGGCAGTAAAGATGAATTGAATACCACTGGGAGTGGTGTCTTTATCGAAAGTCTTTCTGTTCAGCTTTCCAGACGCAACCCGGATAACTGTTCGGTATTCAGAAGTGAATTAATCGCCATAAATGAAGGATTAAATACCATCCTTCACGACACTAAATATGGTGACATTTGGATCCTTACTGATAGTCGGAGCTCGATTCAATACCTACAGAACTGGAGCAGTGTGTGCGACCTTGTGGGTATACAGATTATCACCTATCTCAAAAATCTAACCAAGGGAAGGGAAGTCCACTTTCAGTGGATTCCCTCTCATGTAAACATCCATGGCAATGAAGCCGCAGACATCTTGGCTAAAAGAGGTTGTTCAGAGTTGCCCAACAAAGACTTCACATTAACTTATAAGGAAAATTTTCTCTATGAAGAAACAAGGAGACAGGCAAGTCTGGATCACCCCTCCCGCCCATCCCTGGTACTGCAGGAAGACCCCGGGAGGCTCGTTAGATTTCGAGGGTGACAGACATGATCAAACGGCCGTCTCGAGACTCATAAGTGGTTATCTGAAGAACATAATTTTCAACTCTGGGTGTAAGATCTTCTCTTTGTGCAGCAAATGCAATCTGAAACCGGCATCTCCCGACCACATCCTTGATTGTTTGGGGTTCACTCTGGCAGATGTCTGTGCTAGCCAACTACTGCTGCTTGACATCGCTAGGGTTCATGGCATCATGAATCTGATCTAGCTGCCGCTGGATCAATGAAGGATTGTAAACAACAACAACAACAAACTGTCTTTGACGAAACCTCATAAAAACAAATTACGTGGGGTTAGGTTTGGGGATCTGGCTGGCGTAAAGGGTAAATCATCGTTACTTTCAACCAATTCGGCCAATCCAGCCTTGCGGAACGTCAGTGGCGCAGCGAAGTGGGGGATTTGGGGGCAAACCCTCCGCCCAAAGGTCTTGGTTTTAACATTGTTTCCAATCCTAGTACAATAGTTAGTACACGTGTAAGGACTGTTTTGACCAAAAAACCCCTTCCAGAGGGAATTTCTGGTTGCGCTAGTGCGGAATGTGCACATCTAAGTAATTTAGTTCGTCAAGGAAAACGTTCAAAATTTATCTTTCTTTTTATGTATCATTTATAGTGGTAAGTCTAATAGCTTATCTTACTATATAAAAATCTTCTGTGCGGACGTTTGTCACCATAAGGCTTTTAAACGGCTGGACCGATTTTGATCAAATTTTTTGTGTGTATTTAAGTTGTGGCAATGGTTTCGAAGCGCGTTGGATCGAATCGAAAGCGTTTTTGTTAATATATTAATTAATTTAAACATTGGATGGTTATATCTCCCAAATGAAAAATATTTATTTTAACCTATTGTTGAGCGAGAACTGAAATAAATATTTAACCCGTTGCCAAAGGACAATAAGAAAGCCAGCTCTGCTTTTTGTAATGAAATTTTGTACTGTGATATGTCAATTGAGAATAGATAAAACATAGAGAGTGAGTGAAGCCTATACACACACACACATTTCTTGAAAGCAACGATTTTAGGTCCCGAGATATATTTTAAAGTAAAGTACTGGATGGTTCACGCAAAACGTGTGTTCTGTCGTCGTAGTTGAAGCATGTGACTGGATCGGTGCTTTAGGTTTTCCTAACCAAATGATCAGCAAGTACCGTACCTAGCAACATTTCTTTCTCGACTGAAATCCCTCTGAGTTTTGGCACCAATGTCAAAAATACTTTAAAGATACTAATCAGTAATCTATTAAAGGAAAAGATGATGGAATTTAAAAGCGAAACAAATTTTATTTTCGTCCAGATAAATTACAACAGGGTAGTGATGTACACAAAAGATCAGTGCAGTGGAAGACCTTTGGTGGAAAGAACAAATTAGGCAATATATGAAGTGTAAAAAGTTTTCATTCAAAAGATTGGACCGTTAATCTGTTGGAGTTGGCTTCGCTCACTGATCGGCTGCATTACAGTAACGAGCTGGCTTGGCGATTTTGGTTACAAACGATAGAAATGCGTGATCATTTGTTTACATTTTAAAGCTACCGTTAATGTAATTTATTGTATTTTTTTTTAATTTGGCGAAATATTTCAAATTGCAAAGAATTGTTTTTCGTTTTTAAAGAGTTTTTAGTCATTTTAGCTGAAGAATGTTTATTTTACATCGGGAGGGGGGGGGGATAAGTGATTTTCGCTTATTCAGAGAATTGTTTTTACCTTTATCATTTTTCTAAACGATATCCTTCCGATTGTTTTATTCTTTCTCATATGGGGGATGTTGCAGCGGGATTTCCCGTTTGTTCTAAATGGGTAGTTAGATTTTTACACTTATCTGAGGACGCTTTTTATCCCTTGAGTATGGCTGAAGGAACAAACTATCAAGTACGGGAGAAAAACAATTCAAACATTTCATGGTTTATTGAAATTTTTTAACTTTTCAATTAACAGAGTTTGAACAGAACAACGTCTGTCGGGTCCTCTAGTGAATTATAAATTTTTAAAACTGGGATATCCTTTTATGCTAACCCTGTATATTTTGCTTTGAGGAAAGTGTCCTGGGACTGGTAATTGGAATTTATTCTTTTGAGACACAGAGCACAACAAACGATGTATATCCGTCTCTGGCACTACATAACTATGATCCTCTTATATGTAATTTGCCAAGGATCGAGTAACGCGCAAATTTCAACAATAAAACTGGCGCCACGGCATGATAATGTGATTATATGTTTTGGTAATCTTTAACATGCAGGGAAAGGCTTTATTGAGACGAAGCTGAATTCAACTATCAATTTCAACTATCAAACTATTACTAAACAGGCAATAGCTTCGTTCAAATGTAGAAGCAATTTGCACCTCTCATACCATGACGGGCGAATTTCCAGTTATAAAATAACAACACTTTTTTTTTTCCATTTCAAGTTCTTCTGCTTTCTAGAAGAAATGCCTAGTTCAGTATATGAACTATTTTGCTCTTTTTTTAAAGACGATTTTTTTAATTTGGTCCCAGATTTTGATCAGTAACGTTCGCTGGATTTGTATCCGATGCTGTTCTTTCCTTCTTTCCCTATTACTCCATGTCCATTGTTTAATGAATACGGTCGATGTTTGATATACGGTTAGTGTTGCTAAGTAAGGAAAAAAAACGAGTTTATTCCCCGGATTTTTTGGGAAGGAAAATTTAGAAACTCTATTCAATTTAAAAGTAATTAATGAACGGAAACTATGCATGTATTTTAGCGTTTTACCTACGCGATTTAAAAACTGTATTCCTTTTACTGTTGTAAGTGCAATTTAAGTAACTTTTCTCTGAAAAAAATCATACCAAATAGACTGTTACGAGCGTTATAGCTACCTTTAACTGACTAGATTTTTATCGGTTTAAAATTAAATACTTAACTGATTTAATTTGAACTTTTAAAATTTTTATGGGTACTATCAATTTGTGATTACACTTTTCAATGATTTATTTGCATATTTAGCACTCTTTAATAGTAGCATTCAGATAAGTCATATTTTTCATAAAACTTGTCACACCAGCAAGGGTTGCTTATGTAGTTGTTATTTTTGGACATCAATCAACAATTTAAATTTAAAAAAAAAAAAACTTGTGCAGATAGCATAATTTTTGGTTTTAATTCAATTTAAATTTTAAGTAGTATTCTGTACTGAGGACAAAGAAAATTTTTTTAGGGGTGGTATCATTTTGAAAAATCCTACATAATCGTGTTTTAATCTTAGAATCAACGTGGAAAAGCACGGAGTATTTTTACGTCAAAATTTCCCAACGTTACGGGTTTATTCCCCAAAATTCCCGGGTTTAAATCAAATGATTTTTTGGGGTAAAGTTTTAAAGTTAATGTTTCTGAACAACACATACGCATGTTTTTGTCTTCACGATTGCTTTCAAGAACTGTTTTTTTTCCCCCAAATGTATATATTATGCATGTCTTTTTTTTTTCTTTTATGCCCGAGTCATTTCATTTTTATTTCCAAACAGATGGCGGTTCCTCACTTTTACATCTCATCCAGCAGATTCTTTGGTTTAACTAGTTAACACTTGCAAGTATTTCTACCACGAATAGATTACTTTATGATTATGAGCCTGAAATGTTTCTACTTGGGAAGCGGCTGAACTGCGAAAAACATCCCGAATATTTGACTTACATCCTTGATCAAGAGATTCTCAGTCATGCTCATATGAATAACTTGGTTTTAAGAGGCAAACAGAGGCTGAACATTTTTAAATACAGTAGAGTCTCGAAAATCCGAGGTTCCGCTTAATCCGAGGTGCTTTGTCATTATTTTTAAGGTATACTTTTATCGACAAATATGTTTTTGTCTGAAAATTGAAATATTTTGCGACGTAGCACTTTCCTAACAATATACAAGGTAATAAAAAGAAATTGAAAGGTTTATGTCAATAACATTTGCCAAGTGACATGAAATATTCTTTGACTATTAGAGATTCATTAAGTAAGCCTTGGAGAAAGTAGGAAATTGGTTGATACAAAAAAAAAAAAAAAAAAAAAAAAAAAAAAACCCTTGAAATTAAAACATTGTTTTGCCTCAAAGGACGAACACACAGTTTTTTTGGAATATCCGATTGCGATATAAACGGAAGTGCGAAACTTGACGCTGTACGAAGCATACATACGAAATTTTATCCTTCTATGACTAACGTTTTTGTATTATGTGAGAAACATAAGTACGCTCACGCGCAGAAGCAAATGACATGACAAAACTCATCAAAACTTAATCGAGGACGATCAAAGGGCAATTTTCGGTTGACTTGAAGTTGACACACAAGAACGTGCAGATATCAAAACTCGTTTAGGGTTAATTAAAACATAATTTTATATTGATATTTGAGAGATAAATTTTTAGAGAAGACAACAATATTTCCTCTTCATACCTTAAGTAAAGAGCGCATGTCCTTCGGTAGTCCAAATAATTTTTCGGATAATCCGAGTCTTCAGTCATCCGAGCTGGGAGAGCCCGAATTACCTCGGATTTTCGAGATTCTACTGTATATCTTTAGTAGGACCTGGGGAGCAGATGCTCAAACACTTTTATTGCGTTCATTCATCCCGTTCTTTTAGGTTTATCCCCAAGATTCATCACGTCTCCGAAATAATTGTTCAATGAATTTTGTATTGTTTGGGGCAGACTTGCAGCTTATTCCGAAACAGAAATCTCTTTGCCAAATACTTTGCTAAGCTTATTAGTTATGGTAACCAGAACAGAACCTCGATTTATGCGTGAAACTGGAGCAATAATCGACGCTTTAAAAGAGAGAGAGAGACCAGTTAGCTACGATGAAGGTGAGGATTTCTTGTGTAAGGAAGTTATATATAATTTGTTTCACTGACTTGTATGGTTTGGGTGCTGCTCCGTCATTTCAAGAACGAGTATTCTTCTAACCTAATTTATGATCTTACGCTAACAAGGTCACCCAAGATAACCGGAATACCTCGGACAGCTTGCCTTGGAGATTATTTATCAAATCCCCTGCTATGCGTTGCATTTGCAGTAAACAATGGGCACTGGAGCAGTTTTGAAACAGCGAAAGAAAGCAAAAACGTGAAGTAGTATTGACTACAAATCGAGTGTATTTAGCTGAAAAACGCAAAATTAAGGATATAATCTGCATCGAGATCAATTTCTGGCTGCAAACAAAAGTTAGTTTAATTGAAAGAGAAAAAAGGAACCACTTAGTTCAAATACTGAGGTTGGTATTTCTTCTAGAAAGCAGAAGAACTTAAAATGCACAAAATGAAGTTTTGTAATTACAAAAAGTGTTTCGTAGAAGCCGTGATAACAATGTTGTGCTGTGTTAATACACACACAAAGGTATTATGAGGACTAGACGTATTTAAATACGTGGTGATAGTAAAGGAATGTGGGGTAAAGTGAAGTAGGTAAATTACTTTTTTCAAAATGATCAAGTTGGAAATCTGTTCTGAAAATATGAAATAATCAGTACATCCTCATACATACCATAGCTAATTCACTGATAGAGTAACGCTGACTTCACCAACGATGAAACTCATGCCATTGCATGATAACATTTTCTGTCAAAGTTTGACATGCGGTAACTTAACTCTTTTACTGGTGAGTGGTCAACAATTAACGGTATCTGCTGGAGTTTAGGGTTAATCCACAGGAGTCAGGGTTAAAATTTCAACTATCAAATTATCACCAAAAACGAGCAATTGCTTCCTTCAAATGAAGAATATACTTTCACCCCTCTTATCTTGACGGCCGATTTTCATGTAATAAAATAAGCATCATTGTTGATGATTTTTTCTTCTCTTTCCATATTTTCCCTCTTTATTTTGAAATGAATGAAATGTGTTGAAATTTAATTTGTGTTCCGGCCAACGGAAATGGTTTTAGTATGATGTACGGCCATCGGGCAGAAACAGTTTGAGCACCACTGCACTAGATCATCTATTGTTGAGTTGAATAAAAAGAGCAGGGAATAATAATAATATATAATTATAAGATAAAAATAAATGTAAAGTGCTTCAAATTAGAGTGAGTTTCTAGTTAAGACGGAATTTTAAAATACTTAACATAAACTGTTTCTATTTGGTAGACAGTGTACATGGTAAAGAGCATCTTATAGACAAAATTTCAAGTTTATCGGTGAGAAATTAATCAACTTATGACACGTCCAATAATCCGGACATATGTTATAGAAATACATATTTCAGATAACAAAACGATGAAACATCGAATAAACTCCTTTGTAAAATATTTCTTTGTAAATTAATGCCGCTAAAAGCAGAGTAAATATTTTACAATTTCACTTTGCCCCACAATTTCCTACTTGAGAACATTAAACGTAGGGGTCTTCAGCCTTTTGAACATCAAAAAGTTCAAAAGTTTGACCGGGACAGTCCCGGTTTTCGGACAAAATCCCGGTGTCCGCCGGTTGACTTCATGTCCCGGAAAAAGATAAATTTGTTTACAAATGGCTAAAAAGTTCTAAAATTAATTATCTGGGAAGGATCATTTAGAATAATTACTTTATCATTTGCAACATTGACTTGCAAAATGAATACCGGATTAGCATTGAGGATATTAACAAGATTAAAACCAAAAATAACAATGTCTAAAGAAGTCCTATAAAATGAAAAGTATATCTAAATATTGTTTAATTTTTTATTCCTCATTCAATGTGTTTTTTCTAACAAAAATAAATCGTAAATATTTAATCTAGAAGTGAAATGTTCAAATTTTTTTCTGCTTATGTCAATTTTTAGTATCCCTGTTTAGGTTCATAATCAGTAACCATTTGTTCATAGCATTGAGCATCCATAAACTGCCCTATAAAACACTCCAAAAATCAGCCACAGGTGTCGTAACCTTTTGAATACTAGCACGTTGGGGTGGGGGTGGGGGGCATTCCGGTATACGGATCATGATTTAACTTTGGTGGAGAGCGTAAGCTCTTTTGTCGGATGTCAGGGGATTGAGTCATTGTTGGAACAGATCATTGTAGGTGTGAGGGGATTAAGTCATTGTTGTAACAGGTCATTGTAGGTGTGAGGGGATTGAGTCATTGTTGGAATAGATCATTGTAGATGTGAGGGAATGAGGAGGAAAAATATACATAAATAAGGGAATCATTGAGGGCCACTTGTGTATGTACAATATTTACAAACACATGTAAAGTAGTTTTGACAATTATGAAATGAAAGATAAATAGGAACGTATAATATGAGTGACTATTTACAATATTTACGCAGAACATCCAACGAGGAAGATCAATACGGGTAGGGCCTGTCCTACCCATAAGGTGGATTCGGGAACCGAACCGGCTGCCTGAACGGCAGAGAAAAAAAAGGAGAAATTTAGCCATCGGGAAGAAGGGGAGTGCGCCTGGATCGCTTTTTCCCCTTGAGTTGGTAAGAAATAAACAGTGTATCAGGATGGAAACCAGTGTCTTATTCTTATAAGTAATTTTTTTAGGCCACTTAAGAATAGCTGTTAGGTTTTACATTGTGGCTGGCATTTTTTAAATTAATTTCTTCAGTCTGCTTCCTAAAACTCTCTAGAAGAGGTATATGGGTGGTTTTCAAATGGATTGACACATTAGGTTCGACAGACCTTGAAACTTTTTGTGTTATAAACATTAAAACTTTCCTAGGATTAAATTCCTCACAGTTTATAGCTTTCTAGCCAGGTGATTATTTGTGTGAATTAATGTGCTTAGATTTTAGAAAAGAATTCCAAGAAAAACGTTTTCCTAAGTCACGACTTTTTCTCATGAGTGTTACTTCATAAACCACTAGCTGCATTGCCCGGCTTTGCACGGTCTACCTCGAAAAAAAAAGTTATGTCAAGTGGCACGTCTTCAACAGTCAGGCTTCAATAAGAGAAAGAAAAAACTAAAATTTCCCGTCAAAATAATCATTTTCAAAGATACGAAACGGCGAATTTAAAATTCCTGAATTAATTAAATGCCCCTCCATAAATACAATCAAAATTCTTGATAATATTTTGACGCCAGTACAAAAAAAAAAAAAAAAAAAAAAAAAAGAAGATAAATCGCCAAATAATAGTTAAACCTTCTGAACGCTGATTTAAAATGAGATCGCGCAAAAGATAATTTGCCGACAGGAAATTCTGTTCCATTAGGCTTAAAAATACTTTAAATTTTTTTCTGGGTGATTTTACAGCCTCGTATTTTTTTTTTTTTTTTTTGTAAATTCGAAGGTGTTAATTCAATTTCAGGGGTATTTTTCGCGAGGTTTCGAATAGCGCTAAGTGCGAACTGATCGGATAATTATTTCGGGTTAGAAAGAGGCTTTTAGTACTATCTTCAGGCAACTGACTCCGATGGAAGCAATTGACCAAGATAAAGTAGTTCATTGTGGAAAGTCTTTTCAGACCTATATTTTTGAACTTTCTCGTTTTGGGTCTGAGCACCCAGAACGTTGAACAAAATATTATTATAGGCTATAGAAAATTCCACATCAACCCTGTGGGTTTTATACACTTTCAAAGCATGCAGAAAAAATATTAGCGGTTGAAAAAAAAATTATGCTTTTGAAAAAAATATTCAAATTTTACTGTTGAATTTAATTTTTTTTTTTGTTTACACAGCACAGTCTTTTAGAATGGATGGTCCATCAAAGCCATGACTGTTGTAGGAGCTTAAATAGCAAACAGGACATAGCATCGCTGTGTCAAGACTTCTTTATTTTGCGTCGTTTCTTTCTCAACACTCATACAGCTGTAATAAAAATAATAATAAATAATGATTCACGATTCATTGTTTTGTCATATACTTTTATCTGTAGCTATTTCAATAATCACAATTACAAAATAAACTAGAAAATCGCCCAACAAAGTATGACGTGGAAAAAATTGCTTCTACATTTCAACGAAGCCATTGCCTGTATGGTGATATTGTGAGAGTTGAAATTGTAACCTCAACTCCAGTGGATTCACCCTAATCTCCTGTAAATAGCGTTCATAGTTGACTTTTTTTTTTTCTTTTCTTCATTCCCCTTAAATGACAGTCTCACCAGTAAAACAGTTAAGTGACTGAATCGAGTTCAGCCTTGTCACAATAAAGCCTTTCCCTGCATATTAAACATTAACAAAACATATTATCAAATTATCATGCCGTGGCGCGAATTTCATTGTTGATAGGAGCGTTACTCGATCATTTGCTATTATGTATATAAGGATTATTGTATACCTTACAGAGTGCCATTACATTATATATTTTATATTATTATTTCATGTTCAAGAAGTAATGAGAGTTACATTTTGTTAAAAAGTGTTTTTACGTATTATCGTATTTGCATCGTTATGTACTGTGTTGTATGTTATGTATTGTACACACATACCGTCTTACCACTTTATTCAGTTAAATGTCATATTATTTTTCTGATCTGTATTTTCTCGGTCATTTTCGAAAATCCCGCAATTTTGAAAATCCAAAATAGTTCTGATTTTCGACATTCAGTGTTTTCCACTGCAAATTCATGACGTCATACTTCTTGTTATCCTCTCCCTCCCCCTTGTTACGAACTGCTACAGTTTGGGGAATTCCCCTCCATTCCTCAAAGCGAGACGCAATTTGTGCTTGACTCCCATCATTTTTATTTTCAGTCTATTTTTCTTTTGAGGTAATGAAGTTGTTTCCATTCCTCAACTTCTACTTTTAGTCACTAAAGTTGATAGAATGAGCAAAAAAAAAAGGAAATTTTTATATTTTTGACACGTTTGATATTTCATTTTTTTTTTTTTTTAATACCCGATTTTTCAAGCACGGCGTGGTCTTTATGAAGTCACAAGTGATGATTTTTGGCGCGCTGAATGCTTACGCTTGGACTCTACCGCGTTCCCAGGTTATGATAATTGAGAAGTGGATTAAATATTGTGCTCCACGCTTGCTATCAACTTTATCGCTGCCAACATGTGTGATAAAAAGAATCGAATTAAATATTGCGCTCTGAGCGAATGGAATCAGTGAATTGCATCTCATCACTTGTGATGTCGTGCGCAGAAGCGTAATAAATGAAACTGAAGGAGCGCAGCGATTAAAATAATTGTTCAAAAATATTAAACCTTGTCTAACTATTTTAAAAATGGTCAAACGATATGTTTTTAATAATGCTGTTTCAGAAAAAAATGCTTTTAAAGCTTCGGGAACGACCCCATTTTGTGTCAAGTACAGGGATTGGATTTGGCCGTTTTTCTTTTCTTTTTTTTCTTTTGAACATTCACAAATCGCTCATTACACTCACTTGACCAAAGTTGATGTTGCGCCGATTTTTTCAAGATTACCATGACAACGGTCGTTTTTAATATTTATTTAGTGAGCGAAATATTGGTCGCCATGCTCACAAATCGCTTGCATTTACTCAAGGCATAAATTAAGCAGATTTTACTTTTAAGAAGGGGAGAGGTGTAAAATTCTTTTTTCTAGAAAGGAAAAAAAAAAAAAAATGAACAAGATGAACTTAAACAGCAAAACTTCATGTAAATAAAAAATTTCCAAATTACTAATTTCCATCGTTTAGGATTCATACACAACGGTAAATGCTGTAAATAATCTTCCTGATTAGGGGATATCGGCCATAAAATCTTTATGCTAATCACGCTAGCATAAATATGCTGATTAGCATAAGCGTGAAATTGCTAATCACTGCTAATCATTCTTATGTTAATCACGATTTCTCTTTTTATGGATATGCCTCATATTACCTATTCCACAGAATCGCCTGTTATAATATGGTGCGATTTCCTTGGCCATTTCCATTCCTTTCCATCTATAGCAACAAGAAACCCAACGAGTCGGGTCCTATCGCAATTCGTGATTGCGAAAGTAAAACATAATTTGAATTCTGGGCGTCAAAATTCAAATGATTGGGTTTTTTTTCCATTAAACTGAGTGCAGAAAATTTTTGGTCGAAAGAAACTGAAATAATTAACTTAAGTGCAGGAAAGCGTTGGTAGGTTTCACTATAATATAATTTACTGAAATTCAAATTTCAATTTCATGACTTTGTTATACATGTTTGTTCGTAAAATAATGTTCGTACTTTTGCGTAGGAACAAATTTTTTTAAATTTCGCTCTGATAGTTGCTCCGATGAAAATTATTCTCCAAGCAAAATAAGCAGTTCATCTAGTTCTTAGAAGTAAATAGTATTTGTATTCTTCTTTGATAAAAATAATACGAAAATTTGAAACTTCATATCCACTATAAATTTTTGCAACAAATAAATTAATAATTATAGGACAACGGAACGATTCAGAGGGAAAAAGGTCTCTTTATATCGAAATTTATATCTTCTAAACATGTTTTTATTTAATGATCGTAATGAAAGGATACCTACATAGAATGCAGAAAACGAAGAATAGTCCAGCAAATGAATGCTCATAACAGGGGTGTAGCGTTCATTGAACATGCGAGAATTTTTAAATTTCAGAATATTGTTAGGCGTAGTTAGTAAGTAAACATACTAAAAGTCCCCGCCCCTAGCTGGTGAGCTAAAGGTGGGAGTGAGGGGGGAAGAAAATTTTGGGTTTTTCGAGAAAATGTCAGAAACGATGAAAAAATACGTTAAAATGAAAATTCAAGCTAAATAAACATCCCACGAAACTGTTTCTACACAAATTTGTCAGATTTTCAATAATTTTCTTGGTATATGTTATGAAAAATCGATGATTTTCGGAAGAATTCTCTCTTTTTGTCAAACATTTGCTCATAGTGCCTCCCAGGATCAGTATTCATGAAAACTGTGAATGACAAAGTTGTAGAACTTTTAATTTCCTTTAATTTGATGTGGTATTTTGTTACATTTTATTCAACCAATCAAAAGTAACAGACTTTCAAACACGAACTTTCATGGCAAAAAATGGAACACTTGCCATTCACAAATTTCAAACTGACTCGAAAGGATCACACACTTCCTCTTTCCTCAATGAATTCCACAATCCTGATCAGGGTTGCCAGACGTCGCGGATTTCAAGACACAGTCCCGTATTTTGAAAAATTGTCCTGCGTCCCGGGGAACTTCCATATGGGACGGCTAAAGTGCCGTATTCTGACTGATGTAACGAGACATTATTTTAAGAGAAAAAAATAAAGTAAAACAAATGTAAAATAATGAGCATAAAGAAAATCATGTAGCAGCAAACGCAAAACTTATTTTCCTTTTGATTTGGTTTATATGTTTATTTTATGGCCGAAGATCACATGAGGAACCCCGCAGGCACGTAGCTAGAACTTTGTTAAGGGGGGGGGGGGTCCAAGGTTTCACGAACTTCAAAAGAGGAGGCATGCTAAAGCAAAATTAGTAGCTCATATTTACGTTAAAAAATAAATCCAATTAAAACTAATTATTAAAAATGATAATTAACTAAAATTAATTAAATAATTGAAATTGATAGAGCATTTATTAAAAAATTATTTAACAAAAATTTTACATTAAGTGGCAAAAAAATTAGTCAGTTTATAAAATTAACATTAAACTAAAAGTTTTCCCATACTAAGTTTTCATACATGGATAGAAAAATTCCATCACATAAGCTTCCTCTGTTCTAATGCTTTGAAAATGAGTGATATAATTCCTATTAATAAAAAGTTCACAATAAAAGAAAATCGGAAAACGAAAACTGTTCTATGGATTACTTGGAAAACGCAGGTAATAGTTTAATAAAATATTAAAGCTTTGTAATATATTTCAACAAAATATGTACAAGTCATTTTATTTGAAAAAAATAAAGAAATCTATATCTATCGAGTCGAATGTATAACAATGAATGCAATATAACGTAATTCCGCCACCCTGTCCGATTTGAACAAGATTTCTGGCAAAATTCAACCGCCCTCTCGACGAAAATATTAGCAAGGTTTCATTTAAAAAGCTTGAACTAGTTCTTTATTTCAAATAATCAGTAATCCAAGTTTCAGCACAAAGGTATTTATTTGTTATTTAGTTCTTTATTTATCTACTTTATAACATTCTTTTGATTATACGAAACTGAATGAAGTTTCTAATTTTATCCGTTTTCTAATTATCATTTCTAACCATCATTTAAAAACTTGAACAAACTATTAACTCTTTGATGGATGGAGACTTCCTTTGTTGCAATCATTAAAAAAAAAAAAAAAAATGCGTATTGCCATTTTTTTTAAATCGTTATTATTATTTTTTTGCAAAACGAATTGGTAAAATAAGCTATCTTAGGATCCGTTATGGTATTTTTTTTTTCTTTCTAATGGGGCTTCGTTAGAGGCTTTAGCCTTTTCGGACCTAGTGCGAACCACCGATTTGGCAACTAGTCTTTCAAATGCTACCATTAAGGCGCGGATGTGACTGCACAGGAAATTTCGATGCCGAGTTTCCACCAGATGGAGACACTTGAGCTCTCTTCGGTGCGAAACTGCACTAGGGGTTTAATTTTGTCAAGCCAAACGAATACCTGAGAGATCTTTTACCTGTCGAGTAGTGGAATGTATGGTGAATGAAATTAAGCATCTATGTATTTTTATTTTAACAACATTTTGGAAAAAATGCAAATGATTGCTTTTGATAAATGTTTTTTATAAGGTCATGAATGATTTAAACATTATTGGCGATTTTCCTCTGATGTTTTCAATTTGATGTTTCGTTTAAAAGATCAAGAGGAGGCATCGCACCCACCTATCTCACCACCAAACACGAGTTCAGTTTATTCTGCCAATACAAAAAAAACATCTGTACAAATCAGTCTTTTTCAAATTAAAAATATAATTGTAAACAATTACAGGGAAAATGGCTATTACGAATTATCGTGTCAATATTTGATTATAACTTGGTTACTTTACTGTCTTTATTAGCAGTAAGCAAGTGTTCGACTCGAAAATTCCATGATTTGGAGTCAAACGTCAAATTTTGATCATTAAGGAATCTTCGTCCCGTTTGCGATTGCGATAATACAGTAGCATTAAATTAGATACATTTTCAACAATATGTAATATGCATAAAGCTAGCCAATTTTTGAAATCAAAACTTATAGGTTTCTTATAGCCTCAGTTTGTAAATTTTTTGCTCAACAGTCATCTGATGTTCAAAAACCTAAAGACAATCTTTTGTAAAAAAAATCTTAGAATGATTGTGGTTAAAAATCCAGTAATGATTTAAATTTACCTTCCAAAATTCATCTAACAATAATAACACTTCTGATTCTTTCATTTTCAAATTGGTATAACTTCCATTCTAGCAGCGATTTTGTAATCATCATGTATTCTCGAAAGCATATCATATTTTATAACGTAGGTATTGACTTTTTTTTTCTTTCTTTTATGTGATGTTAGTAAAAGATATTCTATTGCAAGAAATAGCAAATAATTTTAACTTGAAGAAATTAAGAGTTAAAAAAGAAAAAAATCTAAGATAGACGTGAAAAACACAAGAAAATGTACCTCGCATTGACCTTTTTTTAATTATATGCGTAGTAAATAGCAGAAACTTTCACCTAGTAATTTTATAGTTAAATGCACATGTCCGTTTTTTGTTACGTTTAATGCTACCTTCGCAATTTACTAATGATGGATGCATAGACGCTTATTAAATAATTCCTCAGTAAAAAGGCGGTAAATACTAATCAGAAAATTTATTCCAATGAAACAAATACAAATATGCTTTTCTTGAAAAACGGAACAACATCGAAGAAAGATTTTTTTTCTTCAGTTAAAAATGACTAGCTGCTCTTCTCTTGGGACCATAGACTCACATTTCAGTAAGATTTAAAAGTACGAATTTCTAATAATTGCTTTTAAATTACATGTGTTAATATGGCCGAACTTGCAATTTCATAAACTGATTACAGTAAAATATTCAAGTAATTTTCAATTTCATTCTTCGCTTCATAAAATTTTGATACAGCGAAAAGTTATTTCGTTGCATCAACTTCAAATTTATTTATTCACTCATGTTCAAAAAAAAAAAAAAAAAAAACGAACTTTTCAGGATTACAGTTTAAAAGTTGTAAGCTTCCGGGGAGATAAGTAATCTATTATTGTTAAAAATAAACTAAAAGTTTAAATAAGATTATTAATCAAAATATAAAATGAATCTGAAATAAATCATACCAAAAATATAAAGTTCAAAAATAAATTAATAATTAATATTTATTTTTTCTCATCCTCAATCATACGAAATGTGTAGAATTTTTTTTTCGTTGCTGTCGGAACTTAGTTTTTAAATGGGAAAACATATTAACACATAAATTGCTCGTATTGTTAAGAAAACTTTAAAAGGAAACACTACAACTTACCTAGTTTATGTACACTTAATTTTCTTCTGATTACAATTTTGTTCAAGATATGTTTCCTATAAGCGCGTGGTAGAAAAAAACTGTGTGTTAAAACAGAAAATAATAGGAATTTCAATTACTAATTCACTAGGGATGCACCTCACTCTGGCTGTCCTTCGTGTCTAGGAAATCAAGTCTAAACGGGAAAAGAGTCAAAACGAAAAGAAGAAAGAAAGAAAACCACCCCAATGGGACTGGGGAATGTTTGTTTTCAATTACTTTGCTGATGGCAATTTGGTGGGCTGAGGGAGAGGGGCCGAATTTCAAGGTCACAACCCAGTTGGGTTGAATTGGAAATTCGTCGTTTTCGGACGGATTCTTCGCGACACAGGAAGAGACCGGCGACAACTCGGAACCCGCAGTTATTTCACGAGGTTCTCGTGTTCTGAATTGACTCGGACGCGGGAAAATTGTCGATAAATGGGAATATTTAAGGGGAAAATACCGGGTTTCATAAAATTTCTCTCTTTGGAAAATTTTTGTTGTCGTGAGGTGCAACAACCGAGAAAAAGCAGACAGTGGTCTTTCGGGAAGGGGGGGGGGTCCGGACCCCATGGACCCCCCCCCCCCTTGGCTACGTCCTTGGGAACCGAATGGTTGTTTCTTCTTTGCTCATTGACTAATGTTGGAAATATATCTCTGCGCATGCGTCGTCAATCGCAAAGAAAACGATTTTTATGCTTTGATAAGCAACATTTTGTAAGGTTTAATGCTTTGTTGCGATTGAATTTTTCAGATTTATCAAGAATAGATGTCGCAAAAATACCCCCTCCCCCCTTTTCCCGCCTAGAAGCTTATTCCGTGTTTACTTTTCTTAATTCTGAAAAACCCTGATCCTGATCAACGTCAACATTACCTTAAGCTCGGAGCGTATTTGTCTTGTTTTTCAACAGCTTCATCATTAGCGGATTTATCAGCTGACCGTTATGAAAGTTGGACAAAAACCTTGTTTGACCGTCGTTTCAATTTTCAATCTAACATTGATGTCCATATGGTTTATACAGTCGTCTCTTTTTTCCTAACAGTTTTGCAGACTAGGTATCCTCAGTATAGCGCTGACTTTCTGCACGTCCTCTGTCCACCAATTCATATTGCACATGCGTAATTATGTAAATTTTTGTCCGATTCCTTGGTAAAGGACTGTCTATATCAGGGGCGGCTCGTCGCTATGGGCAGGGTGGGCCCGGCCCACCCAACAAATTGTAATCGCGTGAAGCTGCCCCTGAAACTGAGAGTCACGCCTCTGCCCTTAGCCAATCGCAATGACTGAATCAGAAAGCGAAAAACCGCGGGTGATAACACCCAAAGGAATTCATTGCAACCTCAAGGGTGGGCAAAATTCGCCGAGCCCAAACGAAATCGTAGTTGTCTATAGCGTTTTGGAGGGAAGAGTCGAGGTCAGCGGAGAAGAGTCTAGCAACGTCGCTCACTAGAATAACCTGTAAAAGGGCAGAGAATCAGCTGCCCCTGCCCACGTGTCAGGCAAAACCTTTTATCATACCGTTCCGCTTCTGTTTCTTTCTTTTTTTTTATGTCTTAATTTTTTCCTCTTCAACAGCTATTACTATATATATATATATATATATATATATATATATATATATATATATATATATATATATATATATATATATATATATATATATATATATATATGGCATGGAGATTGCCGGTTTCATGAGATTCCGTACATTTGTTTTACAACGCATGCATAATTTTTTTTAGTTATTTGTTGTCTGTTTTTGGAGTTAGAGATGCTTATTCTCAAAATTTCTGTGTAAGGACTTTCTTTTCGAATAGTAGAGCAGCCCGGTGATCTGACGCACTGGCAAAAAAAAAAAAGGCTGATCCTCAGATTTTTTTGGTCGTCCACGCAAAAAATAAAAAAAATTAAAAGAAAGGAAACTCCATAATACCTAATGATAATATTATCCAACACTTGATCTTTTACGTCAGTTTTAAGATTAACTTTCATAATTTTCTATGATTTCTCAGTAGCTTTTTTAAAAATTGTGTCCATTTTTTTGACCATAGTTACTTCTTGTCTTAACATTTAAATACTTGTGTAGCAGTTATTTAATAGAGTTTTATTTATGTATTTACTAATGCATTTATTATTATTATTACTTTGTAAAAAAGGAAGGGGGAAAATTTCAGCCGTTTTTTTTTTTTTTCATTAGTTTTTAACGGTTCGCGAACATTTTTTTTACAAGTTAACAAGAAAACAGCACAAGTCCGCATGAATTTTTTTGAAAAGCTTTTACAGGCCCGCATGTCAAAAAAGTCGAGAGACACTGTAGAAATTACATTACTGTTTTTCATCAGATCGCAGTTCTATTGGTACGTACCTTAGCTTTTTTTTTCTATCATATAGGATAGGTATAGTTTTGACATTAATTAAAATATTTAAGATCCTTTCAAGCTAATGTGCCTATAACTAGTCAATTAAATATTTTGTTAAGGGTATATGTGTGACCGTAATTAATTTTTCAACCACTCTTACTCAAAATTATTATTTAATAATGATGATAAAACATAAGTTGAATTTGAAAGTCGATTAGTAAAAAATGCAGCAATAGGAATATTGTGTTTATTTCTTTTATTTCATTTACTTATTTTTGTTGTTGTTCAGACGGACCTTTTAGACGCTATTTGTCAGTTATCCATGTTTTAATTTTAAGGTTGCTTGAATTGTTATGTCAAGATGCGTATAGGGTCATTCCATAGAAATGTCAACCTCAACCTCAGAAATTTTTTTTCCCCAAAGCCTTAATTGTGACCTATCATTTCATTCAGCATACTTCCTAGTACATAAATCTAGTAATAGTTTGCAAAAATTTCATTCGGTATTTTTCATCTGGCTTTAAACGTGCGAGGTTGTAGTAAAGGCTTAGCATGTGCAAAAAACATGCGTCTACGTTTTCTTGTGTAATGTAAAATTTTTTGCAAATTTTTAAAAGAACTATATTTACTCTAAATGATTAGATGTTGACCGAATAAAATTGACTGTTATTTTTGCATACATTATAAGATAAGTACTTTAATTAGTTTGGTTATTTCACTGAAAATATTTACTTTACGTTAGTCACGAAAATGTACTATTTTCTGTTTAAAAACTAAACCAGATGATTGAACCAAACAGCACTTTTTATTTTCTTACATCTGTATCATATCTTCTTAAAAAGTGCAAAATATTTATTTCAGTATCAGTAGATATAAAATAATTAGTGTGACTAACGTAACATTTGAGCTGTGAATAACGTAACAGTTTGCATGTGACTAACGTAACATTTTAAAAATGACTGCTAATATTTAAACTTATTTAATTTAAAGTACATTTTCATGTACAATTTTGAATATACATGCATTCTATATTGATTAAAAATATAAAGGGTGAAAAATACCAGTAAAATTACATTGTATAGACCTTCTGTTTACTTTAAAAAATACTTTTTTAAAGGTCTTTATAAAGATACTTCCAATTTAAAGAATTATTAAAAAAGAAAAAAGGTGAATAAAGCAAATTGAGTACCCTGCTGAATTAGCATTCAACACAAGAATCCAAGCTTAAGAATTAAGTTAATAGAAGTACAGTCTTAACAAAGAAGAACGTCTCTATTTTTTAGAAAATACATGTCCACCTATTATTAAAATGAAGTAAGGGCTGCTCGTTGGAAAACATTTGAAGATGTTACATGATACAGTGACAATAAGCGCCGCTGCCATATATTTCAGAAAATGCAAGAATGATCATTTAGAAATTCAAACATTTGCGGTGATATCTGGAATTCAAATGCATTCTGCAAAAACGTTCGAATATTTTTTTTCTTCAATATTACATTTTAATTCAAAAGCATGCACAACACAATTCGTTCGATGAATCAGTAAACCTTAAAAAATAATATGCCATTGAAAAGTACTGCGGAGTTTCTTATGACGATAACTAGTATATCGGCAGAATACTAGAATTCGGTGAAACCGTCAATTTGCATAAAGTTAATTTTTTTAAAGAGAGATATTTAGGATTTAATTAGCCCAAGAATGATGTTATTCAGTTTGTAAAAGCATTTTTTTTTTATTTGTTATTTTTTTCGCACATTCAAATTGAGTTAATTGAACTGAATCCTTCCATTCAATTTCTTACACTATTATAGAAAAAAAAGTAAAGAAAGAACCATTATGCAACACAAAGAAGGTTCCTAAAAAGTGTAAAAGTAATATAAGAGCAAGAAATCAATTATAAAAAATATTTTATGTGCATTCATTGTTTGTTATTCGATGGTTACGTTAGTCACGTTACGTTAGTCACACACAGTTTTTCGTAAAAGTACCATTAGGGGCCAAAAAAGATTCATCTGTAACAAATCTGTAGTACATTTTTAAAAATAGATTGTTTAACTCTTACAAATATATCGGCCAATTTTAAATGCCTGCGTAAGTTTCAGAAAAATTTACCTCGTAACATAAGCATTGTTTCTCAGGGTTGCAAAAATGTTACGTTAGTCACAATGCCTTTTTTGGTGAAAAAACACCTGCCAGCGCTTATTTTGCTTCAAATTCTTGGTGGAAATGAAAAATAGTCACCTTGTACATTTTAAATCTGCATATTAAACCAAAATACATTCATTTTTACTGCCGGTGTAAGTAGAAAGAGTTTGAAAATCAGCTGCGAATGTTACGTTAGTCACTATGGAATGACCCTATACTGTAATTAAAGTTTTTTTTTTTTTTTTAATATTGTTGAATACCTTTTTATGCCTGTCCTGAAAATAATTTAATTCACCAAGCAAAACCATTTTTCACGGGGGTGTTTTTAGTGGTAAGGGGTCTTTCTCTTTTTGAGAGTCTGGTTCCTTAATGTTTGACGGTGTGCCACCCCTCTTGGAGGGAGGGGAATGGCACAGTTGATGAGATTAATATTTTTATTACAACATATTATTATTATTACTGCTGTTAATATTATTATCAATTCGATCGCTTAAGGGAAGCCGAGTGTTTCATTTAAAATATGCAAGGTGTTCCGTTTTAACCAATAAGACCTTCATTTTCGCAACTGTTTGTTCAAGGTGAATACTTCCAATTGCAGAAATGTTCAAAATCAGATGCAGAGTTACAATACTAAAAGTTTAAAGCAAAAAAAAAAAGAGTCAAAAACTAAAAATAACTTTTTATACTGACCCTAGATCTCCTAACTTATATTTAGGGAAATAATCTTAATTGAAATATATTACTTACAGAAACAATTTGACATTTATGCGACCAAAACTCAAGGAGATATTCGAGTTTAAAGTTTTAAGGGACCAGATAGAAATGAGGTAGGAACTTATCGTCCTTTCAGAAGAATGATAGGTTGTCAAAGTTAAAAAACAAAGTATTTATGTTTTTTAATGGTATTCAAAAACAAATGCAAATTTTATGCTGTGATACGCGAAAACACTACAAAACATTAATCAATTTGAAAAACCAGTTTTGCACACAAAAATTTTAAGCCTTTTTAAACTGCTATATTTTCCCTCAAAAGGTGTTATTGACAGTGAGTGTGAAGTGGTGTTGTAAGTCACGAAACGCTGCGTTTCATATCTGGGTGAACACTAGTCGTACTAATGTCAAACTTTTTGTGTTGGAATTACATTTTAATGGTGATGACTTCCCTGAATATAAGTTGGAGAACCTAGAGCCCGTATAAAAAATTGAATTTTGTATTATTTGACTCACTCTTATTTTTGCTTCAAACTTTCAATTCCTTAACCTTGCACCTGATTTTGAACATTTTTGCAATTAGAATGCATCTTGCACAAACGGTTGCAAAAAAGAAGGTCTTGTTGGTTAAAACGGAATATCCTGTATAATCTATGTACACACAAACCTGTTTTTGTGCGGTCTTTCTCTTTGTACAATTTTTTTGTGTGATTTTTTTTTCCCGCGATATATGAAAATTTCAATCAGATTGGGACTCAATTGACGAAATTATTTATGAAACAGACAAAATGTTTTTTAAAATGAACGAAGTTATCTTTAAAACGAACAATTTGTTTTTATGAGGTTCTTATCCACCGCACAAAAACAGGTTTGCGAGTATTAAATCAAGTGGTATAGTTTTGTAGGGCTATCTGAAGTTTGTATTAACTGATTTAAGTATCATTTTATGTTCCTCAGCATTATTCCAAACCATTGTTTCCAACCATTGTTTTTTTGCATTCCAACCATTGTTTTCATCATTTTATCTGTGTAAACATATAAGGGTCATTCTCCAGAAAACGTAACTATTGAACGCAAATATTTTTCAATTTCGAAACCTTTTGTTTTCTTTTTTTTTTTTTTTTTTTCATTCTTACAAGAAAGTGTTACCTTCTAGAAATAACCATAAACAATGGCCCAGCTACGTTCCAATTATTTTACTCATAAATAAAAAAAATAAAAATCATAAATTTTCATATTATGACATACTATGTATATGTTCACGGTGCACAAATTGTGCTTAATAGATTACTGGGAGTATAATCTCAGGAAAATTGATGGGAGCATCACTGCTTTTAATTAAACAAGTTATTAAGCAACAAAAACAGTCACACAAGGTGTATGACACGCCACGAAGGTGAGAATTCACATGTTGTGAACCAAAAGTTTTCAAAAAATAAATAAATAAATAAATAAATAAAAAATTGTCAGGTTTAAATAGATATATTTTTGATGACATTAAAAATCACCGTTAAATGAATTGTTCCCTAAAGTTTTTACTGTAAAAGCCGTGTGACAGAAAAGTTACACTTTTTGAAGAATGACCCATAAACATAACTGCGGGTCCACCCACTAAATTAAGGCACGAGCCGCCACTGGTCTATATAAATAATGTCAAATTGTTTTCAACATTTTTGCCCTCTCCTACCCCCTTTGTCACAAAGTTCGTTTTACAAACTACTTTTCATATACATATTCGTATTAAAAAATGCTTGATGTCACATTTCTTACTCTTTCATTTCCCTAGTCGAAATTTCACGCCCCCCCCCCCCCCCCATAAACATCATTTTAGTTGTAGTAATCCACAAATACTTCTTTATTGTCCATCAGGATTGTCGAATTTATTGCGGAAAGAGAAAGTGCGCGATTCTTTCGAGTCAGTTTGAAATTTGTGAATGGCAAATGCTCCATTTTCTGCCATGAAAGTGCGTGTTTGAAATTCTGTAACTTTTGATTGGTTGAATATAATACAACAAAATTGCATATCAAAGTGTGAGAAATGCAAAGCTCTACAACCTTTCCGTTGATAAATTTCATGAATATTGATCCCGGGAGGAACTAGAAGCAAATGTTTAACAAAAAGAGAGAATTTTCCCGAAAATCATCGATTTTTCACAACATATACCCGGAAAATTATCAGAAATTTGACACATAGGTGTAGAAACAGTTTCAGAGGAAGTTTATTTAGCCTGAACTTTTATTTGAAACGCATTTTTTCCACCGTTTCCGACATTTTCTCGCAAAACCCAGCTCACTCCCTAGGGACGGCGACTTTTAGTATGTCTACTTTCTAACTGCGCCTAACAATATTCAGAAGTCAAAAATTATCGCATATTCCATGCACGCTGCATTGTGTGTCCAGTGACTGGACTAGAATTCACAAAAACTTTTCTTGTTAATACGATTAAAACGGTTGCGCAACAAACACCGCCTTGTTCTTGAAAGATGGATTCTTTTGTCACAATTGGCTGCAGTGAAAGTTATCTGTCCGGAATGGACCAATCATTCCTCCAAACAAGCATACCTGCTCGACGGATCGCTAGATGCATAAGTCATACAGAATGCCGATCTATCCGTAAGTTAGTCCATCTGCTATATGTGATGCTACTAAAAGTACAAATTTCGTTCTTTTTTTTTTTCTCTTACTTAAGACCAAAGATATTAGACTCTTTTTGATCTTGTTTTATGCACTAGAAGAACGTAAACAGATTTAAAAATGTTAATAGCAAAGCTACGCTTTAACTACTAGGCTCTTTAACTGGTTGTTACAATATAACTGGAAATTTGAATTTCGTCGATTAGCTAACTGCGTCTTTAATTTTGAGTTCGTGATTATCACCTTTTTAAATGAAGGGTGATAGATGTGATTTGTATTCCATTCGACAGCTGTCTCGGATAGTGTTGCCTGATAGGGGAAATTTTCCCTAGTTTGGGGAAATCTGGTGCTCTCTGGGGGAATTGGGTTTTTGAGGGGGAGTTTTTTGAGGAAATATTTTTTTCTTGGGGAAAAATTTTTTTTTTCGTATTTAAATTCGCGTCTTGACATCTGGTAGTTACATTGTTTGTATCAAGCAGCGTTGGTTTAGCCTTTGTTCAACTTTATGGATTTCGCATTACGTGGAATATTATGCTACGGAATTCAGATTAATAGTTCTGCGTGGAGTGACTAGTTGATTCGTGAAACAAGCAAAAATAAGTGTGATGAAGAATGTTCTTGAATATATAAATATATACAAAAATCATAGATCAAAAATCATCTGATGAGAGCCGTCGGTCGCAATATCAACGTCAACGTTACCTTAAGCTCGGAGCGTATTTGTCTTGTTTTTCAACAGCTTCATCATTTAGCGGATTTATCAGCTGACTGTTATTATGAAAGTTGGACAGAAACCTTCTTGTTTGATCGTCGTTTCAATTTTCTAACTGACATTGATGTCCATATGGTTTATATTAGTGATGTTCCCGATATCCGTATCCGTATCCGCGGATATCCGAGGAAAAATTAAAGATCCGTATCCGTTACTTTTTTGACGGATCTTAAACGGATCATTTCTATTCTAAAAATGTTTAAATATTTGAATAAAAGACTCTTAAATTCCGTTTAAATTAGGTTTTATTCCCTATTTAAATTATAAGTTATCATTTCAGAAGCCAATTTGTATCCCCCCCCCCCCCGTGGCAAAAAGGAAGGGGAAATAAGTTTTAAAGGTGTGCATTAGTGTGTCTTTTTGTGGCATTGTAGCTCCTAAGCAGATGAACCGATTTTGATAGTTCATTTTTCGTTCAAAAGGTGACTTGATCAAAAGTGTTCTTAACTTGGCCTCGTTTTTGTAGAACTTTAATTACTGGATATATTAATTAAAAACCGACTTAACGTTTTTCACAATTATGGTAGTAAAAATTTACCCGTATGTTAAGAATGTTGGCCCTAAGTGAAAGAACGAAGATTTCTGCGTTTGATTTTTATTTGAAACTTCCAACTTATATACAGTAGGAGCTATAATCTTGTTAAGTAAATTTTAAATGCAATTCTGAGCCTTTATACGCATGATTGGTAGCGATTTCATAGTCGGAAGATAAGGAGAAAAAGCCTAATGATTTAAAATTTGTACCTGCTGTCAGTTCATATTTGCCAACAAATGTGTAATCTGACCCGCGAAATTCATCTTAATATGAGGTCGGCTGTCTGGCACATGTTTTTTTTTTTTTTAATTTTTATTAATATTAGTTTTTGTTAATGATTTGGGGTTTCTGTTATTCTTCATTTTTGTTTTTCTCGGCATCCTTCAAAAAAAGTGAGACTAAAATTCTCTATTTACTGTTTGTAAAGGGGTTTGTCGCGAGGATTGATGGAGCGACAGATCTAAAGGTTGCGTGTTCAGATCACGTCCGGGTCACCACTGTCGCGAGGTCCAATTGGCCGCGAACATGAGAACATCTGAAGAATACTTGGATATAAAATAAATTCTTTTATTTACAATTTAAAAATATAGACGTCGTACATCCTGTCACCAGCAGGCATGCAAGTAGGAGACAGAATCTAGCAAATAAGCGACTCGCTTATATATAAATGTTTTTGCTGTTGCCACACGTTCGAGGCTAAACTTTTCAGGATAAAGTAAAATTACAAGCAAATTCGACTGAATATGCAAAAATAATAAGTCCTCCACATGTTCCTGGCTCTATATTTCGTCGGTCGGAGTAAGTTCGGTGGAATGGGTCAGCGCTGCATTTATGCTGCAATAAAATACAAAAAATTATTTCTAGCCTGTCCAGCAGCAGCTTTACACTCTTGCTCCTGTATCCTACAACTACCGAGTAAGCTAGAAATAATTTTTCATATTCCATCTAAGCATTAATGCAGCGCTGGTCCATTCCTTCCAACTCTCCCTCAATTTTGACGGAGATTTCTTTAAAGAATAAATCGTAGTCTTGATTACATTTTTGCCGCAGTTGACTTTTTTTGAAGAAACTGCCATTATTCTGACGAGAATACCTTCCGTAACAAATTGTACACTTGGATAGTTGAATTGGGTAAAAAACATTTTGAGATCCGTATCAGCATCCGCGGATCTTGACACTAATGATCCGGATTCGTATCCGTATCCACGGATCTACTTTTTTAACGATCCGGCACATCACTAATTCTTACATAACATTTTCCCAGTCGATATTTTACATCAAAAATCGCACGGTCAAGGTTTGGCAGGGATTTCAATTTTGTCTGGAAAGTGAAAAACGTATTAGGATGAGCTGTTTTTTATTTCTTTTACAAAGAATGAATAGTGTAAAAGAAAATAAAAAAATCGCACTATGTATGGCATGCTTTGTTTTTAAATAGTATCGCATCATATACAAAAACAAAAATATATATATATATATATATCGAAAAAGATTGAGTCTAGATTCCAACTTTTTAGTAAACGTTTTTTACACAAAAAGGTTTAATTTTTTTATAGTGCATTTAATAACGACTACAGCGATGTAAGATTCTTTATCTCATTATGTTAAAAAACGAAATGGAATCTTTCATAAGAATAGGGGGAGGGGTTTGAAAAATCTTACGTAACCTTACTGGGGGGAGGGGATCAAAAATTGCCAAAATCATCCTTACATAATTACTGAGCCACTTATCCATTTTGAATAGGGATAATTTTGGATACAGTGATACATTTCTTATTCACACAAGTGTTCTGCGAATGAAGTAAGGCTTGGGAACCCCAAGGTAAAACAAGATAGGTGTTCCCAGATCGACAACTGGATGGAACGGCAGGGACGACATGAATTTGCGCTGCAAGACGACGAATGAATGACAGTATTCAGATTTGGAGAAGCAACCGAACCATTGCTTCGGTCACTCGTCTAGTCTGCGCTAATTCTATATTAGCTTCCAGTTTGTTTGGCACTCTTGGCTTCCTTAAGAGATTTTCCATCTCTAGCCCAGTCACCTTCCTTTACAGAGCTGATGAGTGCTAATAAGCACGAAACTGCAGTCCTCGGCTGGAAATGTCTGAGCTGCCGGTGTATTTCATATATTTCTTCTATAGCCCTGGCTATGGGCGGTAATTTACGGAATAAGCAAGCAGATTGTTTCAAATTTGTCGGGCTCAAAAGGGCCCGCGGGGGGGGGGATATGGCGGATAAGTTGCGCAATCAAAACGGGGAGGGGTAGTGGGAGGGTATTTTAAAATTAATTGTATTTATGTATTTAAATTTATTTATTGATTTATTTTTAATTTAAATTATTTATTTTATTTTATTCTGTTCATGTTTTATTTCGTTTATTAATTTACAGTGTGAGTGTGTGTATCTTCAAAAGTCAGGGCTTTTCTAATAAAATATTAATAATAATAATGATTAAAAATAAATTAATATATGAATAAATAAAAAAATATTAAAAATAATAATAAAATAAAAGAAAGAGAGCTAAAAAATAAAAAAAAGGGAAAGAGGGTTGAGATTTCTTTTTGGGGGGGGATGGCACCCCTCCTCAGGTTAACTGCAATGCAACATTTTTTAAAGTAGTGAAGTAAAAAATTAACATATTTTTGAAGTCGGAGTCGGGCAACATGTTTGCTGAAGTGTCTGTCTAGGATGCCGGTATCATCAGTGAAGAGGCAGGTGAAATGAGTGTCAGAAGTTGAAAAATCATGAGTAAGAGTATTGCACAATGTAGGTCCCATTGCCGACCCTCGGGAAACCCCCGCCATAAATGCGTGTTTAATGGAGATGCAATCTTGTATTCTAACTTGAAAAGTTCTTTTATCTAGATAGGGGTGGATGAATTTGATGTAGTAATATGGGATATTCAATTTGATAAGTTTGTGAACGAACCCATCATGGCAAACACGGTCGAAAGCTTTGGTAATGTCAAAAAATACACCTACAGCCTGCCCACGGATTATAAATATGTATTTGTTTAACATCCATTAAAGACAAGTTTATTTGAAAGAGGGGGAAAGTAAAAATTTGATGCGCGTGTTCAGCTCATTTGAATGTGACTCTGCTTAGTTTAGAGGCTAACATCTGAAAAAGCTGACATCCCTGAAAACTAATAGATGTGTCCACTGACGCCTATAAACCGGATGTTTGCCCTTCCATCTTATCGATGGTCAGACTGTATTGCGAGTTTTCCCTTATTGATGTTGTCTTTAATTAAATCAATCATTTATACAATCTGTTGTCGTTGTTGTTGACTTATTCCTCCTGTATAGCCGCTGACTTGTCGAGGTCCATGAGCCCAAGAGTCTTCAAGAAATTCTACACCAGGAGATTACTGGAATAGATGTCCTCTCTGTAAAGTCTTGTACAGTCTAAAAGATAATCAGAAGATGCGTGCACTAATTTACATTTAGTACAAGTTACATAAGTTTTCTGATCTAAGTGAAATGAAAGGCGCTTGATGCCTTGATTGCAAGCCACACGAAGACACGATTGACACACGAAGGCAGGGGACGGATTTGACTCTTTTATTTGCTGTTAACCCTCCCTCCACCACATTTTAGTCACCTCCTACGACATGAATTGGGATACATTGGGAGTGTTCTTGCCCATTGGTTACCACATGGTCACCTTTGGGGCACCTCGGTCACCACATGGGGTAGTTATACAATCAGATGTATAGTGATGTGTAGTGGAGTTGGGGGTGGGGTAGACGCGGGAGGCTTTTCATAAAAACGGTTAAAGCCTTTCTTCACCTGAGAAATAGTAGGCTCATCATATTCGTAAGCATTCAGTTGGAAATTTTCCTCCAGTGTAGCTGTGGCGCTGGCCTTATCTTCAATTGTATAATCCGATCCTCCGTGATTGACATGAAGGCGTTTCTCTCCAGAGTGCAGAAGGATTTGTTTTTTTTTTTTTTAGTGAATCATGGGAATACATGATTGTGTTCATAAAAATTTAAAAGCATAGCATTTAAAAGTCCCACATTGCTTTTCTTCCAGTTCCAGCACCAAGATGTTGTTCTTCGTGTCCTTGGCCTTTACTGGCATTTGGATCCCTGGACTCGTCGCTTGGCTGGAGATGGATTCGCACAATATCAGGGGTTGGAGGAAACTCTTCCAGATAGCCAACTCGTGGATGGTGAGTGCCTTTGCTGAGTCATCCAGGCAGCCATTTCTGGTCCCTGCGTTCCTTTCTCTGTGGTATTGTGTTTTTGAGTTTTTCAGCAATCAGCTTTGCTGTTATCGTGTGTACATAAAACACAATCTATGCTTAACATGGAGCCAAAAGAATAGCTTTGTAAGGGAAAAAATTTAAACAGGTAGAGTAGAGCAGTCGAAAGAGCATTTTTAGATTGAAACATTTTTTAATAAGAAGTTTTTGAGAATTACTTTTTTATTTTCATTAAAATTAATTAAAAACTCAAATGAATAATTAATATTTGCATTTAATATTATTTTAAGTTTTAATTTTTTGAAGCGACTCTGGTTCTTCTTGGATGCTCGAACCATTCCTAGATCTACCCTGCCTGGAGAAGAAATTTTGTTCATCGATTAGCTTTGAACGAAAAGTATATTTACCTGTATGTACGATCATGGCTTCTTTGGCAACCACAAATCCTTTTCCCATGCAGGCATTGGTAGTCTTGTCTCACAGTGGAAGAGTGAGGTAGCAGTTATTAAAATTCCTTCGGAAATAGAAAACAGTTAAATTACTTTTCTCCACCTGTCTCGTTTGAGTTTGACTGTCACAGCATTAAAACATACTACAGTGCATTAGCTGAAAAATTATTTATTGATGATTTTAAGCAAGTCGTAATTTTAGCTCCTGCATAGCCATTAATGTGCCCGTCAGAAAAATTTCTCTTCGATTCTTGAGATTACGGGACATTTTTCAAGTTCATTTATTTATTTTGCAGGGAGTCTTCATCGTTTTTCTGATGGGTTGCGGATCCAACCATTTTCGATACGCAGTTTTGGATAAATATTTCAAGTTTCTACGCACCATTTTTCACGTAAGTATATAAGAATATACAGGGTGCCCAGCAAAGGACTCCCTGGTTTCAAAATTAAATATCTCGAAAACAAAGGACGATATTGGAATAAAATAAACGGTATGTTTATTGCGAAACCCATAAAAAGCATATACAGGAACTTGTAAATTAGTTTTAAAAAGTTCCAACAGGTGGCGCTGCACGCTGTAATTGCAATAAAAGTCTCCATGAATAGTGCTGCGAAGAGGTTGGACGATAATTTCTAGCGTCAATGTAAGCATATCTGAGAGACTAAACTGCTGCTGAAACAACAAACTTCTTCACAGCACTATTTATGGAGACTTCAAGTGCTATTATATTGTGCAGCGCCACCTGTTGGCAGTTTTTTAAACTAATTACTGTATTCATGTATATGATTTTTATGGGTTTCACAATAAACATACCGTTTATTTTATTCCAATATCGTCCTTTGTTTTCGAGATATTTAATTTTGAAACCAGGGAGTTTTTTGCTGGACATCCTGTATATAGCAACAATCTTTCTTCTTACAGTGGATTATCTCTTATTTATAGAGGACCCTCAGAATTTAGAATTAGAGCACCTTGGAATTTTAGCCATTGGCTAAAACAATTTCAGCACTTTGGGGCTCTTAAAAAGTGGGAACCCTAGTACCACGGCCTAGTTGTCCTATTCAGTAATCAGGCCCTGGTTTTCCCAGGGCTGCACTATGGTTTCATTGGGCTCTGTTCTTTTCTTAAATCAGCACCAAGTTAGTTATAAAAATATATAATTCATGTCAGTACAACGTTCCAAATTACAAACCATTTGCAGTTTAAAAGAAAAGCCGTTAATTTTTTAGGTGATCGTACCGTACCGTTCTTTTTAAAGAATCGATCTTTCAGACCCGTTCCTTCATGAACGATACACCCCTAACTTAAAGCGTAGTCCACCAAGAAATGGCGGATGAACTGGTAGTGGAAACATTCCGCATCATTTTGCAAAAGGTAGGATCAGCAAGAATATGTTGTTTAATTTTTACTGCTCGCTCACATTCGCTGATCGTACCTACTACAAAATAAAGTGTTTCCAGTTTATCGTCATCTGTCCGAAGTTGTGCGTCAAAAATTTGTGTTTTATACATGTTGCAGGTGTACTGTAGTGTCACAACCTCAAAACGAAAAAAATCACTATTTTACAAGTTAAAAAAAAAAAAAAAAAATTATAATAATAATATTTTTTTTAAAGTTAAATACATAATGGTTCCTTAAAGTCGCTTATATCATAATCAAAAGCTTAAGTTTTAAATTTTTGCAGCAAACTCTAAATGTATGAGTATAAACTTGTTATTTGTGTAAACGGATTAAGCAACTGTTCACTCAGGCTTTCAATACTTGTTGTGTTCCATGTTTCACCCAATTTACCGAATGAATGGAATCGTGTGTAGGTACTCCCTGAAAATTTATTTCCTGTATAAAACTTTTCGTAGCATATCTTTGTATTTATGACTTTCGAACTTTTTTTAAATTTTTTATTTACTTAGTTACTGTTTTTATTATTATTATTATTATTATTATTATTATTCTTTTTTTTTTCTTTTACAGAGTAACGAAATCAACCCAACAAACAATTTTATATATGCAAATGGATACCGCTTCGAATACAAAAATTGTGAGTATTTCTTTTGCTTTCTCTCTGTTTTTTTTTTTTTTTTTCCTTTTTTTTCTGTGCCCTTCAACTTTCCTGAGTGCCAAAGGCTACCCTTGAAATTATGAAACAAACAATGGTAAAGGTAAATGTAAAATCGTTAAGATAACAAACCTTTTTAGAAATAAACGAACTGGAAATTTCTTTTCAATATTGCAGTACACCTAAAGAAAAAACAATACAGTGGTCGTCGCTTATATGAATCACGTTTGGTTCTAAGCGGTTTTGATTCATTACAGCGGCCGATCCAATCAAGCGGCAAGTTCAATAAAGCTAGATTCAGGGCGGTCATTCCAAGCTCGTCAGCTTGCGAGATCGAGATTCTCGCTTACGTGATCGGTTGTGACGTAGAAATGTCGCAAAGTAATATTCTAATCTACTCGAACCAAGCCGCAAGCTAAGTTCGAGTAGATTAAAATGCTACTTTGCGACATTTCTACGTCACAACCGATCACGTGAGCGAGAATCTCGATCTCGCAAGCTGACGAGCTTGGAATGACCGCCCTGTTCTGATTTTGTCGATTTGATTCATTAAAGCGGCGGATTCAATTGACCACTGATTCAATTAACCAGCGTCCACTGTACCTTGTGTAACAAAACGTGCAATAAGATGCTATTTTTTAATTTTGGCAGTAAATTCGTGTTAAAAAAAAAAGTGGAAAATGTTCGTTTCTTTTTTTCATAGGGTTAAGTGAAAAATATTTTTTTTCTAATGAAATATTTTACATTAAACTTACAGTAACTCAATTAATTAAAAAGTGAATGCATGGTGCAAGAAATGCCAAAAAAAAAAAAGCACGGAAGTGATCAACTTACTGTATTTGAATACTTCGCCGTCATCCTAAATCACCCTGCATTTGATCCTAGATAATCTCTAAATACAGTTAAGATTGTGTACCTGTGATTTTTTTTAATTAAATTTTTGAGCAATCACGATTGCTTATTGTTTTCATTTGACTGTATTTGGCGTCCTGTCATTTTATTTTTCCAGCGCCACCCTCCGCACCATCACCGCTGACCGGCTCCTCACGTTGCTGCTCCTCTAGCGAAAGCCGTCTCCAGGTTGCGTCAATATCCTACACTTACACGCATACATACACAACTACACATACACACATACACACACATACACAAACACATACACACACCTACACACTCACATACACTTACACA
The DNA here is from genome assembly GCF_026930045.1 of Uloborus diversus. Classification (NCBI taxonomy): domain Eukaryota; kingdom Metazoa; phylum Arthropoda; class Arachnida; order Araneae; family Uloboridae; genus Uloborus; species Uloborus diversus. The sequence goes on from NC_072739.1 coordinate 12,814,530, forward strand.
GACATAAACAAACAAATACACACGCACAAACACATACACACACGCATACATACAGACACCTACACATACACACACAAAAAAACCTACACACATACATACACACAACTACCCAACCATTCATGCCTGCACACAGACACAAATACATATGACTACACACGCATACACATACCCCGCCCCCACGCACACACATTCATACACACAACTACCCACACACTTATGACAGCACACAGACACAAACACACATGCCTACACAAACATACACATACCCCCTACACACAAACACACATACCCCCACACACAAACACACACGCCTACATACACACACTCGTGATTGCAAAAAATATAATTTGAATTCAAGATGTCAAAATTCAAATTAATTTTTCTTTCTTTTTTACTATTTATTTTGTTTTATCTTAATGATATTTATCATGAGTTTTACTCTATTTAACACTTGTTTTAAATGATCTTTTTTTTTTTTCCCAGATTATTACTGAAGAACGACAGATCGATATTCATTAGATTAAAGAACTTTGCTACTACTTCTGTGTTCTGTGTGCTTTTGCTTACATCTGTGAAGCGGAAACAAATTCAATCAAATTGGGAAGTTGCAGTCAATCAAACATTGGCATGCTCAGTATCGCAAATTATTTTTTGAGTCTCAACTACGAATTAATCGTTTGATAAGTTCGGTAAAATCTAACCTTTTTAAAGGAATAAATAAAATATTGAGAAGGAAAAAGAAAGTTTCAATTTTTACGTCAAAAGTTGCACATTCTCTGACCTGAAAATTTGGACGGCAGCCAATTTTGTTCGGAGCTAGAGGCTATTTTTTATCGTTTAATCATCGCTCCTACAGAATAACAGCAGCGAAGTTTTTCTTTTTTTGTTTCTTCGGACAGACAAAAAAGTTTCGGACGGAAAGTAAAAAATAAATAGATCAATTAATTAAAAAAAACTATGTTCAAGTTTTAAGAGTAGGAATTTTGTTTAATGTTTAAGTAGAAATGTGAGAAGAAATTGAAAATCAACATCAAGTACATAAGCAAATAAGCGAAATACGGGGGATGGAAGGGGGGGGGAGAATGTAAAGTTATGGGAGACTTGCTTTCTTGCTGACATAACTTAATAAATAAATTGAGTTTCCAAAAATGAAGAAAAAAGCACCACAGAGCTAACCAGAAGTGATTAAACAAGTAGAGGAAAGGAGGGCAAAGTAAAATTTTGAAATATTTGCTCTGCTTTTAGCGTCATCTATCTAGTAATATTTAAACTATGTTGTACCACATATATGTTGTACTCTAATCATATATTCAAATAGATAAATCATTTCTGCAGAGCGATACAATCTTGAAAGGCCAAGGCTACTCTGACGTCATACTTATCCTTCCCACAATTCCCTTCTTCCCCCTTCAATAGTTTGTTTTTTGTTCTCGAGATATAGTGTGTGTGTATCTGTTTTTGTGCCGTATGGAATATATTTTATAATATGTGTACATTTAGTTTTTAGTCATTCCTAATTAAATCTTTACGTTTTGTTCGTCTACTCGTCTATTGACTGTTCTTCATGCGATCAGAAAACTCAACTATCACACCGCTGCCTATCGAGATAAGAAAAGGTAATCCAACCTTTCCTTACAACATTGATTATGAGACTGATATTCTCTAACAGTGTATATGTTGAAGTTCTGAACAAAGTTAGGACTGTATATATAATTTTCTACTGAACTGCGTTTAATAAGAAAAAACTAAATATGGCTCAAGCAAATTTTAAAGATTCCACTCAAATAACGAAACTGAATTCTGACAACTATGCCACTTGGAAATTCAAGATTCAAATGCTCTTAATGCGTGACGGGCTGGATGATCTTCTTGATACACCCCCGCCCGCTGAACCTAATGCTGATTTTTTAAAGAAAGATAAACAAGCGCGAGCTATAATTAATTTATGTATAGACGACTCACAAATTATTCACGTAAAAGATGAAACAACAACTGCCGGCACATGGCAAAAATTAAAAACGATACACGAACGATCCAATTTAAGCAGTAAACTATATCTGTTGCGAAAATTATATTCTATAAAAATGCCTGAACATGCTGATATGATCGAGCACATAACTCACATGACAGATTTAGTCGAAAGACTAAAACCTATCGGTGAAAATATCCCAGATCAACATGTAGCAGCTCTTTTATTAGTTTCGATTCCCGAATCTTACAACAATCTCATCACTGCTTTAGAAGCAAGAGATGAAGCACTTACAACATCGGATTTAGTAAAAACGAAACTAACAGATGAATATAATCGAAGAATAGAGCAACAAGCGGATAGAAATCCTAACACTTCAACTGCTTTTAAAACTGCAATTAATGCAAGAAATTATAATAATAAGAATTCGAATACATTATGTAGCTTTTGCAAGCGGTACGGTCACACACGCGATCGATGTTTTAAATTGCAAAACAAAAATAAAGCCGATTCTAATAATAAGAAATCGGAATTTCATGGAACCAAAAATGGCGGAAAACCTGCTCGACATTGCATGATCGCTGACTCTTCAAATTCTCGTAAATCACACGAAGATCTTTCCTCCCCTCCCGCGGCGCCTGTAGATCAAAACGTCTCAAGGTTAACCGAAAGAAACTTTATTGCGAATCCGACTCATTATTCCGAACAAAAAACAAATGAAATAGTACTTTATATGAACTTTGGATGTAGCTCCCATTTGTTTTCTGATGAGGTGTTATTTTCGGAATTAAATTATAACAAATCCTTAGCTGATATAGTTTTAGCGGATGGAAGAATTTTGAGGTCAAAGGCTGTTGGAACTGTAAATCTCGATTTGAATGATGAATACGGTCTGCAAAATATCAGTTTGACCAATGTTTACTTTGTTCCAGAATTAAAAAGTAATTTAATATCCGTGAAGAAGATAACAAGCAAGGGATTCTCTGTACTTTTCGAAAAAGAACATTGTTTCGTGAAAAAGAATAATGAGATAATTATGCATGCGCATTCCGATAATGACAGTTTATACAAAATTGTTTTAAATAGACACTCAGAAAACTCTAATATTGCAGTTGAATGCAAAAATAAAAATTGTATCCGAATATGGCATTCAAGATTAGGTCATAGAAGTTATGACGCAATCAAGCAACTCGTACGCGAAGATCTTGCTGATGGAATTAAATTGGATAATTGTTGTCATAGTAACAATTGTCCAGAATGTATTAAAAGTAAAATGCAGCAACTTCCATATCCAAAAGTTTCTAATGTGCGCGCAAGTAAAGCACTGGAACTCATACACAGTGACGTTTGCTCTATGCCCACTCCTAGTATTGGTGGAAAGCATCATTTTGTCACATTTATCGATGATTATACTAGATACACCGTCATATATTTACTTGCTAAAAAGAGTGAAGTTCTTTGTAAATTAAAGGACTATGTAGGCATGACAAAAAATAAATTTGGAAGAACTATACAAACTCTCCGAACTGATAACGGCGGTGAATACATAAATAGTGAAATGAAAGATTTTTTATCTAGTAACGGTATCAAACATCAACTCAGCGTTCCGCTTTCACCACCTCAAAGTGAAGTTAGTGAAATAAAGAACAGAAGTCTTACAGAGATGACTAGATGCCTGCTGTCCCAATGCAAACTACAAAATCAATTTTGGGGTGAAGCTATTATTACTGCAAATTACATTCAGAACAGACTTCCAACTAGAGCTTGCGAGAAGACGCCATATGAACTTTGGAGCGGAAGAAGGCCTAATTTAGCTCATATGAAACAATTCGGTTGCACAGCCTATGCTTACGTACACAAGGAAAACAGAAGAAAGTTGGATGAGAAAGCAATTGAAGGAACTTTCGTTGGTTATGATCAACGTTCTAAAGGATACAGAATATACACCGGTGGAAATCGTATAATTGTCAGTAGAAGCGTAAAATTTATCGAAGACTGCTCGATAACTGATAGCGTTGAAATTTCATCTCCTCCACTAGTCGAAGATTCACTCGAAGATGAAGAATATGATTATAAATCTGTGGATGAATCTGAAATGACATCTGAAGAAGAGCGAATACCCGAAGAGAAGCCTAGACGATCAAAAAGAAAAACCAAAGGAAAACCACCAGATCGCTTAGGATTTCTTGCCAATAAACTTAAAAATGTTCCTGAAAATTTCGAAGATGTAGTTAAAATGAATCCAGCTAAAAAAGAAAATTGGCTTCAAGCAATAAATGAAGTATCGAATCCTTGTCCCGGAATAAAACTTGGGAGTTGGTTGATCTTCCACCTGGAAAGAAAGCCATTGGAAATCGATGGGTATTTAAGCTGAAGAAGAATGAAAACGGAACAGTAACACGTTGCAAAGCGCGCCTTGTTGTAAAAGGTTATAGTGAAAAATTTGGAATCGATTATGAACACACTTTTGCCCCAACAGTGAAATATACAACAATCAGAACCTTTCTAGCAGTCGCAGCATACGAAAAAATGCAAGTGAGACACGCTGACGTTACCACTGCATTCCTTCATGGCAATTTAGAAGAACACTTGTACATGAAACAACCGGAAGGTTATGTCGATCCAAAGCATAAGGATAAGGTTTGCAAATTGAAGAAAGCAATATATGGATTGAAACAAGCAGCTAGAGCTTGGAATAAAAGAATTGAGGAAATTCTAAAGAATGAAGATTTTTCTCAAAGTATTGCAGATCCATGCCTATTTCTAAAAAATGATGGAAACGACAGAATAATGATCATAATCTACGTCGACGATATACTTATAGCATGTAAAAATGAAGATAAAATTGCGAAATTAATCAAACAACTGAACAAATTCTTCGAACTGAAAGATTTAGGAGAAGTAAGAAATTACTTGGGAATCAACATTGAAAGAGATGGGGACAAATTTCTACTAAACCAAAAATCAAAAATCGAAAAATTGAAAAAGAAATTTAGTCCAGATATCAAAAAGCCTTCTTATACACCAATGGACACATCTTATCCAAAAGAAGAGGATTCCTCTCTCCCACAAGTTGATAACACGCAATACAGGCAAGCAATTGGAGCTTTACTTTATATATCTACAGTAACCAGAGCGGACATTACCTTCACTGTGAACATATTAAGTAGGAAGAATGAATCTCCCAGTGAAAAGGATTGGAAAGCAGTTCTAAGAGTCATTGAATATTTGAACTCAACGAAGGACATTTATTTACAAATTGACTCTAGCAGCCCACTAACTCTTTCCTGTTACACAGATGATGATTTCGCATCTGATCTTGCCACTAGAAAATCAACAGGGGGTACTGTATTCTTCTTAGGGAACAGTCCTATATTTTGGTCCACTAAGAGACAAAATTGTGTTTCATTATCTTCAACCGAGTCTGAGCTCATTTCTGCAGCCACTGCTGCTCAAGAGCTGAAATGGATATTAGATCTACTTAAAGATTTTGGCCTAATTCAAAAATTGCCTGCTAAAATGTTTGAGGATAACAAATCAACAATTTCTTTAATTCAACATGGGAAATTGAATACTAGGTTAAAGCATCTTAATGTGAAATATTTCTTTTTGAGGGAAATGGAAGAAAATAAAATAATTAAGATAACCTATTGTAACACTAACTGTATGATTGCAGATATTTTTACTAAACCTTTACCTAAGCCAAAGTTTATTGACTTTAGAAATAAGTTAAATTTAGTTTAAGTTTTGTAATTTGAATATACGAGGGGGAAATGTTGTACCCTAATCATATATTCAAATAGATAAATCATTTCTGCAGAGCGATACAATCTCAAAAGGCCAAGGTCACTCTGACGTCATACTTATCCTTCCCACAATTCCCTTCTTCCCCCTTCAATAGTTTGCTTTCTTTGTTCTCTAGATGTAGTGTGTGTGTAACTGTTTTGTGCCGTATGGAATATATTTTATAACATGTGTACATTTAGTTTTTAGTCATTCCTAATTAAATCTTTACGTGTTGTTCGTCTACTCGTCTATTGACTGTTCTTCATGCGTTCAGAAAACTCAACTATCACACCGCTGCCTATCGAGATAAGAAAAGGTAAGCCAACCTTTCCTTACAACAATATTGTTAGATTGTTGACCCGCCTTGCCTTCCCAAATTTTACAACGTGCACCTTGAGTATAGTCTATTTTCCACTAGAGAAAAAATTACCTCTGAAAGTCAAAGAATATAATAAAGCAATTTTCAAAAATTGATGCTCATTTTCTAATATTTTGATGTAAGTAAAAAATAATTTTTATTATTATTAAATGATAAAATGCTTGATATTAAAATTTTAAATATTAAATGAGACACTGTAATATTCAGTGCAGTATTTATTTGTTTAAGATAAACTTATTTGCATTTTAAATGCTTCGTACTGGTAGTCAAGTGCATGCCAGGCAAAGTTGATGGGACGAAGTGAAATAGTTCATTTCATTTACTAATTCATTCTTTAATCAATTCACTTACATACTCATTTATTAGTTTTTTCATTTGCAAAGCTTCATTTCGTCACCTCAGCGCTAAGACGTCTAATACCAAGAATAACACCAAGATATCCTACTGCTGCTTGGAGGTGACGATTTATTAATTCCCTTATTTATGAATTTTTTTAATTATTTTCTTATTCTTTCATTATTTTATTCACTCATTTATCTTTTCTCACACATTAATTAATTTATTTATCTATTAGTTTATTGTTTCATTTCCTTTTTATTTATTCAATCATTCTTTTGTTTACTCATTTATCTGCTAAAAAAATGTCTCAAAAACGAATAGAAAGTATTTCATTATAAAAAGATTTTGTTTCTCCCTTTGCCGCATGAAAAAAAGAAGGGAAAAATTTCCACCCTTTTCAGGAGGTACAAAATTACTGCCAAAAAAAAAAAAAAATATGTTCCAATGCTAGTTTTGTTATAAAATATATTGTAACGGATTCGGTGAGACTTCCAACTTTCTTGAAAGGATGACACAGTTCTTGATAAAAACACAGGAATTTTATTTACACTATGTACAGGAAATATCGTCAACAACTGCTAAATTATTCATCAGCAATTAAGCAATTATCACACAACACCGTAATCTCAACGTTTACACACATATTTACTTCCAAATACGAAAACAACACAGCGAAATGCCTCGCAATAAACAGAGCTAATACACTCTCAGAACAAATTCTCAATCGAAACTAACTTTTTATCCATCGCTAACGGCTTATATACACACCGAAAAGAAATCTCAAAGATTCCAGAAAATGCTACAACGTTCTACAACTACACTTTCATTGATAAAATCAGTGAATGAAATAAGAAAAAAAGAATAGGGGGTTGTATACTTTAGCCACATGAAAAGGGGTTGTATATTCATTACGGGAAACTATTTACAGGTTACGTTACTACAATAATTACTATTTACAGGATTTGTAACATTGCCCCCTTCCTAAGGACTGCACGTCCCGGGCAGTACAATCCCCAGAAAGGGTGCCAAACTTCTATCACAAGTTCAAAATTACACACATTAAAAAAATAACCAATAATGCATAGGAAACACAATAATAACAAGAAATATTACTAAACATTAAAAGCAAAAATTATATACAACTTTTATGTTATCAACCATGGTTGTTTACGTAATACTCATGAACTATGGCCATAGTATGGGGCTAACCGATCATAATGTACAACCCTAGGTTTTGCATTAAGTGATTTTTGGATCCTCACTACGACGTCATTTAGTCGGTTAACGACTTTGTAGGGTCCATCCCAATGCGACTGCAATTTGGGTGACAGACCTTTCCGTCGGATGGGATTCCATAACCAAACCTTGTCGCCTTCGTTGAATTCATGTCCAGTAGACCTTGTGTCGTATCGGGTCTTCATCTTCTCCGCCGCGATGTTGATTCGCTCTCGTGCGAAGTTATGAACGTCTTCCAACCGGGCCTGGAGATCCTGGATGTATTTCCTCAGGCGATGCAGGCGCATACGGAGGACGACCGAAGACGAGATCACAAGGTAGCCGAAGCTCTCGTCCGAAGAGCATCTGAGATGGGGCATATCCGGTAGTCTCGTGGACAGCACTGCGGTAGGCCAGCAGGAACAAAGGTAGCTTCTTGTCCCAATCCTGTTGATTTCTGGATACCATAAGCGAGAGATTATTTAGGATCGTGCGGTTAAATCTCTCCACCATGCCGTCCGATTCTGGGTGTAGTGGTGTTGTCCTAGTTTACTCAATTCTGAAAATTTGACATAGGCCCTTAAAAACAGCGGAGATGAAATTCCTCCCTTGATCGGAATGAATCTGCAAAGGTGTTCCGTATCTCGAGATCCAATGTTGGACCAGAGTCTCTGCTACGGTGGTAGCTTCTTGATCTGGAATGGGATACGCTTCGGGCCATTTGGTGAAATAGTCGACGGAAACAAGAATGTATTTGTTCCCATCAGCAGTTCTTGGTAGAGGACCCAGGATGTCGATCCCAATTCGTTCGAAAGGAGCTCCAACGTTGTACAGATGTAGCTTCCCTCTGCTTCTTTTCTTCGGTCCTTTACGAGCATCACAGGCGTCACAAGAATGGCACCACTTCTCCACGTCATCCTTAGCCTTGCTCCAGAAGAAGCGCTCCCGAACTTTATTGAGGGTTTTCAAGACACCAAAATGTCCTCCAGTCGCACTACTCTGTATTTCTTTCAGAACATCTGAAATCCTTGATCGGGGAAGTAATAACTGCCACCTAGATGTTTTGCCGTCGTCAGATTCCCATTTTCGGTGTAGCACGCCGTTCCGTAAATGGAGCGAGTTCCATAAAGCCCAGTATCTTTTTGTTGCAGGACTGAAGATGGAAACGTCCTGCCAGCTAGGTCGCCGACTGTCACTTTCCATGAACTCCAAAATTGGTTTTATGTCGGGGTCTTCAAGTTGATCTTTTCGAACTTGGTCGTCACTCCATGGATCAGGGTCTGATGATATTGGAGTCACTGTCACCTGATAGGCGGTAGGGCTAGTCGTTCCATACTGTTTCTCGATTCAAGAACAATAGTGGCAGTTCTCAGGACAGGGTCTTCTTGATAAAGCGTCAGCATTACCGTGAGATAACCCTTTTCGATGCTTGATCTCCATGTCATATTCCTAGAGCCGCTGTATCCATCTGGCTATCTGGCCTTCCGGATTTTTGAAGTTCAAAAGCCGAGTTAATGAGGCATGATATGTCCGGAGCAGGAATTTTCGGCCGTAGAGGTAATGATGGAAGTGTTCTACAGCTTTCTCTATGGCCAGTAACTCCTTTCTGGTGACGAAGTAATTTGGCTCCGACTTTGATAAGCATTTGCTCCAGTAAGCGATGACATGTTCATTGCCGTCAATTTCTTGGGATAAAACAGCTCCAATTCCCTCGTTGCTCGCATCAGTGTCCAGGATGAAGGATTTTTCAGGCTGAGGATAGGCGAGGATAGGCGTTGATGTTAAAGCCTCCTTCAGTCGTAGAAATGCATCTTCGCATTCTTTGGACCATTCAAACTTTTGCTTGCTCTCCGTCAGCTTATGCAAAGGTCGTGCAATGTTGGAAAAACCCTTCACAAACTTCCTGTAGTACGTGCAGAGCCCCAGGAAACTTCGCAACTGATGGATGTTTTCGGGACGACTCCAACTCCTGACCGCAGATACCTTCTCTGGATCGGTTTGTACACCCTCAGAAGAGATGATGTGACCAAGGTAGTTCACTTCCCGGCGGAACAAATTACATTTAGACGGGCTTAACTTCAGATTGGCTTCCTTAAGCTTTTGCAGCACCTTCCTAAGATTTGCCAGATGTTCTTCGAAGCTGCGTCCCACGATGATGATATCGTCTAAGTAGACCAGACAGGATTCGTAAGAGAGTCCTCTTAACACTGTCTCCATAAGACGCTCGAACGTAGCTGGTGCATTGCAGAGGCCGAAAGGCATCACTTTAAACTGCCATAAGCCTTGTCCAGTTGTAAACGCTGTCTTCTCTCGGTCCTTAGGGTGTATCTCAACCTGCCAGTAGCCGCTCTTCAAGTCCAGGGTCGAAAACCACTTGTGTCCGGAAAGAGTGTCCAAGGTGTCGTCTATCCGTGGAAGAGGGTAACTTTCTTTCTTAGTGATTTCATTCAGCCGTCGGTAATCGACACAAAATCTGGTGGAGCCATCTTTCTTTCGGACTAAGACGATGGGAGAAGCCCAAGGACTGGATAAAGGTTCGATTACATCATTCTCCTTCATCTCTTTCAGGAGGGTCTCAACTTCTTCCTTCTTGGCGAATGGTAGTCGTCTTGGATGCTGTTTAATAGGGGGGGTGTTCTCCAGTGTAAATCCTATGCTGCGTTAAATTCGTACGGCCAACATCCTCCGATGCTGATGAAAACAGATGCTTGAAGTCATCCACCAATTGTTCCGCAGCCGTTCTTTGATCTTTCGATAATGGCGCACTCCCAACTAACTTCGATGTCAAGGACTCAGAAGACACAGTCTCGGGGGAATTGATTCTTCTGATGATGCTGTTTACTGGAATACAGGTTGCTAGCACTTCACCTTTCCGGACATTCCTTGGCCTTTCACTCACGTTGGCGACTCTCACAGGAATTACATCCTTAGAAAGGTCCACAAGCGTAGATGCCACCAGCACTCCCTTTAGGTTATTGCTTAGGTTAGGGTATTCAACGAGTCCAAATCGAAAACTATTGCTTTCTTCAATGGAGCCAGGTATTAATGATTCTGACCTTGAGGGAATCGATAAATCTGTTTGGGCTATTATTTGATGAGCGGATTTTACATCATTTTCAGCGTTGAAGATGGCTATGTCTTCTCTCATCGAGTGCAGTTCATTAGTCTTGAAGTCGAGGTTGAAGTCATACTTCTTTAAAAAGTCCAATCCGAGAATGAAGGGGTCTGTGATAGCAGCAACGAATGCCGTATGATGGTAAGTGGCATTTCCAAACACAATTTCTAAGTTCACTTTACCTTCAATCCCGATCTTGTCACCCGTCACAGTTTGGAGGGTAACGCAGGGCGGCGTCCATAGAATGTTGAGTCCAAATTGACGAGCAACATCTGTTCTAATGATTGTAACATTGGCTCCAGGGTCAATAATCAGTTCGCAGGGAAACCCGTTTACATATGCGTAAACAAACAGTCCATTACTGCCGCCACTCGTCGATGAAATCTGGAAAACTTTAAGATGGGGCTCATTCCAATTTGGCGACCTCCGCCCCGCGAGATTGCCATGGCTTAGTTTTCCTGGACCTGCGAGGGAGAGGTGCTCTTCCCTCTGGTTTCTTGGCGAGCTTCACAGTTTCTTCGTAAATGACCCTCGCCGCCACATTTCCAGCACTTAAGTGATTGTCCATTTTGGTCCTTGGGAGCCGAAATCCTTTTGAGGGTTCCTGCAATTTCTTTTATTTGCTTTTCCAGTTCAGCAAAGCGTGACGAAACCGGATCAGGCTCATCAGTTTTCACGCCGCGGATTGAATGGCGATCCTTGCGGGTTGCTTGCTGGGCGGCCTCCAACTTCATCGCATACACAACAGCAGAATTCAGGTCTTTGACATCCGCCATCCGTAGAGCTTTCTGGATTTCCGGATCTCGAACCCCGTCGATGTAGTAGTTGAGTGCCAGGTTTTCTCGAACATCCGCAGGACAGTCGCAAAAAGCAAGATGAGACAATCTCTCGACGTCCGCCGCTAGCTCTTGCAGGGTTTCCCCGGTTTTCTGGAAACGGCACTTCAACTGGAGTCGGCTGAAATCTTTGTGGCACTTCTCACAGAAGCGAAGCTCCAACGCAGATGGGAGGGCGGCGAAATCCAGGCGCTGGCTGTCCGGAAGGGTCTGGAGAATGTCCGCTGCGTCACCTCTCAGGGATGCTGCAAGATGACAGGCCTTGGTAGCAGAGTCCCATCCGTTCGCTTCCGCCACTGTCATGAATTGAGTTTTGTAAACCTGCCACGAAGTTTTCCCATCAAATGTGGCAAGTTTAATGGACGGTCGAGCAACCGATGTGGGAGCGCCAAACTGTACAGAGCTGCTTTCCGCGGTCGCCAATCTCCTTTCCACGTCCTTAAAGATCTCTTCTTTAAATAGATGAAATCTTCTATCTTCTTCTTCAAATTTATTTTCTACAGCATTGAATCGGCTTTCAACAGTATCAAATTTTTCTTCAATAGCATCAACTCGATGCTCTATGTCATTAAATTTATTTTCCATCACAGTCTTTAACGAAATAAGGTCGTTTTTAATTTCTTCTTGGTTAGACGTTAAGTCCTTTTTCAGCACCGTTAAATCGCTTTTTAACTGGTCTTGATTTGCCAACATACTTGCAGTCAGATCACTTTTTAATTGTTCTTGATTAGCCGCCATATCATTTTTTAATTGTTCTTGATTAGCCGCCATATCATTTTTTAATTGTTCTTGATTAGCCGCCATATCATTTTTAAATTGTTCTTGATTAGCTGCCATATCATTTTTTAATTGTTCTTGATTAGCCGCCATATCATTTTTTAATTGTTCTCGATTTGCAGTAAAACTTGCAGTCAAATCACTTTTTAATTGGTCTTGATTAGCCGCCAATTCATTTTTAACAGAGTTGATTGCATCAAGAAGTTGTTTTAATTGTTCATCCATTGCGCGAGTAATCACAATAAAATTAAAGTCCAAATTCAAAAAGTTTTTATGAAAAATTGTCCAAAGTCACACTTACTCCAAGAAAGTCCTAAAGTAGCCCCACGTTGGGCGCCAATTGTAACGGATTCGGTGAGACTTCCAACTTTCTTGAAAGGATGACACAGTTCTTGATAAAAACACAGGAAATTTATTTACACTATGTACAGGAAATATCGTCAACAACTGCTAAATTATTCATCAGCAATTAAGCAATTATCACATAACACCGTAAACTCAACGTTTACACACGTATTTACTTCCAAATACGAAAACAACACAGCGAAATGCCTCGCAATAAACAGAGCTAATACACTCTCAGAACAAATTCTCAATCGAAACTAACTTTTTATCCATCGCTAACGGCTTATATACACACCGAAAAGAAATCTCAAAGATTCCAGAAAATGCTACAACGTTCTACAACTACACTTTCATTGATAAAATCAGTGAATGAAATAAGAAAAAAAGAATAGGGGGTTGTATACTTTAGCCATATGAAAAGGGGTTGTATATTCATTACGGGAAACTATTTACAGGTTACGTTACTACAATAATTACTATTTACAGGATTTGTAACAATATTGTCCTTTCTTTATGTACCGTAATTTTCAGAACAAATATCCAATTTCTTCATTTTGAGCAGCTTTTAAAGCAGCATTTATAACAATTGAGGCTGATCTATGGAACAGGAGCAGACACAGACCACCTCATTAGGGAAAGGGATTCATGCTGAAAATTGAACCCCCCCCCCCACACACACGAACCTATGGTCTTGGATACAAACAAATTCTGAAACTGCTTGGGTGTCAATGAAAAGCTTCAAATCGGTAAGAAATAAGGCACTTAGTAGGGCACAAACGTTAGTAATTAATCTCATAAGCTATAAAAAGAAGAAATATTTCAGGTACATAATTTAAAAAATAATAAATGGAAAAAATTACTGAAATCCTTTTTTTTTTCCTTTCAAGTTGTTTACATGTGAAAACAATGTCTTCGTTTACATTTGAAATAATAATACAGAGTTAAGAAAGAACACAGTCATTGCAAAAGGCTATAACGACAGCTAATAGATCTTTTCGTTTATAGATTTCAAAAAAATGCCGACCGAAAACGTGAAAGTTTCAACGGAATGTTATTAGAGTATACTCTACTATATATTAAACGTAATTCATCGTGTATTATTGGAAGTGAATACTTTTACAGTGTAATAGAATAACGTATAGAATAGAATAGAATAACGTCAAGAAAACATTATATTGGTCAATGCCGGCCAACAATCGCAAACGCGTGAGAGAACTGAGCCCTCAAGAACTCTAAAGGGGGAAAATGGCTAAACTAGAAAACTATGTTTAAGAATTCAAGATTACTTCAATAAATTTCAATGGAGTTCAGCTGCACTTATAAAAATTGACGCTTATCTCATTTACTTTGGTGAAAAAAAGTCTTGACTTGTAATTGTGTGTGTGTGTGTGTGTGTGTGTGTGTGTGTGTGTGTGTTTTTCAAATTGTTTATATGTCAAAAAAGCCTTTTCATTTACATTTGAAGTTATAACTTAATAGCTTGAAATATATCAAACTAAATGGAACATTTTAAAAAACAAAAGACAACAAACTAGAACAAAGAACCCAGTCAATAGCGGTGAACGCAAAGAAAGGACAAATCAGAGCTGAGACAGTATATGCGATGTGCGCTCTTAGATGCATATTTGAAGGCCATTTCACAATTACATAGGTCATTCAACTATATTCAACTTCAAACTATTCAGTAAGTATTTTATTCTCCAGAGTTTAATTTCAACCATTCGTAGATTCAAATGGGAAATAATTATATTTTATCCGCTCATTTTCGCGAGTTTGGTGAAAAATGGGGCAAATACTTAAAATAGAGCTTCAAATGGGCAGCTAAAGATATTTGATTTGGCTGAAATTTGGCATGATAAATAGGCTTGATAAGAGGCAACTTTTCCACATACAGACTAAACATATTTCTCAATTTCGTTTTTTTCACTCCACCCTAATGTGTATATTCATCTTCTGAGCTGTGATGCATATTGACTGCATAAACTGCAGTTCCTCGCGTACAATCCCTCTCAGGCGCTCATAAACAAAATGTAGCCGTTTATTTCGAGTGTGAATGTTTATTTATAGTCACCGTAAAATTTTTCATCATCATTAGTCATCAAATTGCATGTAAAAAATTGTCAATAATAAGTTAGTTATGTTTCTGATTTTATATTTATTTTGTATCCGTTGAACCGTTTTTTTATTGAAGTGAATGAATTACGGGCAACATTTAATTATCAATTCCAGTTTAGTGAAACATTTTCTGCTCTTCAAATTGTATGTGAAACAATTGCCAATATTAAGTAAGTCCATTTCATAATTATGATATTTTTCTATTTACTTTGTATCCAAAGAACCGTTTTTTTATTGAAGTGAATAAATCTCGTGTATTATTTTGTTTTATTTTCTGGTTAAATGTAACATTTCCCCTTTGTATGATATGTATATATTTATCTTGAGAGGTGTGAAAAGATGCATCACACGGTGTGATGCATATTTACTGCATAAACTACACAATGCATTGTGTACAATCCCTTAGAGGCAATTCTAAAAAGAACTAACTTACGTAGCGCATGGTTCGAAGAAATCCCATTTCTAGTTTCAATGTGTGAACTTTAGGATGAAAAGTCAGCCGATAAAAGTGGTAAACTCATCTTTTCCGTGTCATTTCAAATCACAACTGAATCTGTTTTAAATTTTATCAAGTTGGAGAAGGGGCTACATTCCTCCAACCTCTACCCCTCCAACATTAATATGTCGCTAAACATAGCGTATATATTTATATATTTCTCTGAGTAGAGACTTAAATTCGTAAAAGTATTGCAGTAATTAGAATCTCCAGAATTTCAGTCTAATCTTGTGTAAGTTCTGACCTCTTAAATGGCGGCGGGAGTGGCGTGGGGGATATTGCCCCCTCATCCTGGGAACAAACTAATCTATATTTCATTGATTTAATTAATTTTTATTGAAGGTAATAACTTGAGATAAAATTATCTCGATCGCAGAAATAAATTACTTCCTCCAAGCCTTTCCGTACCATTGCAGATGACTGTTTAGTCTCTTGTAAGTTTTCACTACATACGAGAAGCTTCCCCCCCCCCACCATATACAAACCATTATATATTACCTGGTACAAATTCAGATCTGGTGTACGTGTGAGGAGGTAGAAGGTTTTAGCCCCTTGCCCCACCCCTGAATCCGCCAATGCCCATGTAGATTTAGTAAACAAATAAGAATATCATCCACGAAAATCTGCACTGGATTTGAAATGCAAGAACTAAAATTTACAGTTATATGCTGAGTAGGTATTTATTAAGGAAATACTGAACAAAAAGGAGTCATAAATGTTAAATATTTAGAAGAAATCAAGTTGGTGATCAATTTGCATGAGGAAAAATCAAAAAGAAAATGAAAAGGGAGACAAGATTAAATTTAACAGTATCAATATCAAACCCTTTTCCAAACCATTATTGAAATTAGATTTCTCATTTTCTTGAAAAATAGTCACAACCCTAAAACTTTCAAAACAGGAAAGCTTCCTGGAGTTGGTCTGCACGTTTTTTCCCCTTTCGTTTTTCTCTTTTATTGCCCATATACGATGTTTGTGTTTGTATAAATTATATACCATTTCTCATTGAGATATTAAGTCAAGAATGTTTAGGAAAACTATGATGAAAAGTTGAAATTTCAGAAATTATTCTGAGTGTCGATCGTATCGAACAACAGATATTTGATGGAGTCTGCTTTTTCCAGAGAAAAAGCCCTTTATTAAGTGACTAAACCGAAGCAGTCGTTAGTAAACCGGTAACTTCAAACCAAACTATACAATTACAGCAAACGTGACAAATTTAGGTAAATTAAAAATTTTTGCTCACACATAGTTGAATACACTATGATTTTTCATTTATCTCATAAATAATAATAATAATAATAAAACGTTTTTCGTTCCAAAATAACCAAAAAATCACTTTTATTTATTTATTTATTTATTTATTTTTTTTTTTGTTTTTTCATTTTATTAAAGAATGGCATTCACAACAAGAAAATACAGACCGACGAAATTAAAAATTGCGAATTGTGAAAAGCTGAAATTAGCAAAAGGAACGCATTCAACCACTTCTCGATGGGGAGTAGATTCCCTGGGCCCCCGGGAAACATCGTTATCAGACTTTGAAGAAAGGAGGAGCTCGCAAGTGGCTCGCGTTGGGAAAAAGGGGAGAAAGCTAAAGTGATTTATGGCAGAGTTAATTAGGAAAAGTGGAAGAGACTGGTATTTTTCAGATTTCTTACTTTAGCGACACCTGCATGAGAAGATTGGAACTAAATGTCCGTAAATTGAACAAGTTTTTAAAACATCCACTCTTTAAAATATAAAAATTGATGAAAATGAAATTTAAAAATAATCATTAAGACCCTCAAAGTCTTATGAATCATCGATAACTGTTTTTCTTTCCAATATTATTACAGGATTTGTAGTAGGACGCAAAGTTGTTCAGTTTTTAGTGCGTGTATGGTTGCTATTCTGAAACCGTCGCCAAGCGAGATTTTCATTTAAACTTAATTTAAATTTCAAAAACGCAAAATTTTTCTACTATATTATCTCAATCCATTCTAGACTGAAAATCACGTCGTATGCAACAAAGATCGGGAGGCTAATTGCTGTTAATTTTGATTACGGGAGTAGATTGATTTTCCCTTGGCGCCAATCTCTTGGAACAACAGCCTTAAGAGACTTTGTTGCTGAACAAATATCAAAGAAAGAAGCCAAGCCTTCCCCATTCCAGTAAATCACCAAAGATACCCTTATTCAGTGCCCCTCCTTCACCTAACACTTACAACAAAGAAAGGGCGGCAATTTGAAGAACCGCCCCGGGCGGCAAACACTGTAGCTACGCCAATGCTACACGCACACGAGCGTACACAACACTCATTCACCCACATGCATACATACACTCACACACGCACCCACACACATGCGCCTACACAAACACACACGCGCTCGTGATTACGAAAAACATAATTTGAATTCAAGATGTCAAATTTCAAGTTATTTCTTTTTTTTTTTTGTATAAAATGACTGAACTATATCGGATAATTTGATTTTCAAATTGAACTTCTAACAGATACAACTCGAAAATTTTTAAAAAAGGATATAATATTTCAATCTCTACTAGGGGTTTTCCGCTCTTCCCATGACTCTGGGGATATTTGAAAAAATAAAAAAAAGCCGGAGTCCGACGTTTCAAAATCCAGAAGTCGAATTCGGCACTTTTTCTTCCAACTTCGCTGCCCTGCTACATCCTCTCTAATTCTTTATTTTAGTTCCCCATGTCCTTGCGGAAGAGTCACTTAACGTGAATAATGATATGTGAAATATAAGATGAGGTAAAGACCGATGAGTTTTTTTTTCCATATATTTATATATTAATGACAAAATAAACTGGTGGAAAAAAATCATAATTAATGGCAAAGTAAAAAATATTTTTAATACTATCTTAATTTTTGAAATTCCAAATTGTTCCTTTATTGCTTCTTTTAAAGCTTGAGTAAAACCTTTAAAAAGGTGACAGTAATTAAATATTGAATGTTACGTTATCATAGTAATTTTGGTCGGAAATCATCAAAATTTAGTTTAGATAGTATTCAACAGATAGCAGCAGTAATACTTTATATGGGTGGTTGCGTAACTTGTGAAGCAATTGAGCAACAACGGCGAGTTGACCTTCGATTCCAATGTGAATTTCAAT
Organism: Uloborus diversus; assembly: GCF_026930045.1. Taxonomy (NCBI): domain Eukaryota; kingdom Metazoa; phylum Arthropoda; class Arachnida; order Araneae; family Uloboridae; genus Uloborus; species Uloborus diversus. The sequence continues at coordinate 12,833,020 of NC_072739.1, forward strand.
CCGATTTTATATTCCAGAAGACAAGAGTAAGCTACTGTGTTGATAGTTTTCGCCATTTAGGGGCCATTGATTAATTACGTAAGGATGGTTTCGGCAATTTATGACCCCCCCCCCACACTCACATGTGCAGGAATGTAAGATTTTCCAAGCCCCCCCCCCCCCTCCTAATCTTACGTAACATTCCAATTCGTTTTTCAAAATAATAAAATATTGCGCGCGGCGTAGTTAAATACGCCGCACATACTAACATAAAGAAACGTTTTAATACAGTTCTTTGCCTCATATATACGAATCTTACATCACTGGAACCGTTTTTAAATTCATTGTCATTAACGTAATTTAAAAAACCTTTTTGTGTAAAGAAATTTTTGCTGAAAAGTCGAAATCTAGACTGAATGTTTTTTAGACATTTTTTTCCTTTTTTATGATGCGATACTAATTAAAAACAAAGCATGTCATACATAGTGCGATTCTTTTATTACATTTTACAGTATTCATTCTCTGTTAAACAAGTAAAAACAACTCATTTTAATTGGTGTTTTATTTTACAGACGCAAATGAAGTATGATCCATGACAGACCACTGACCGAGCGATTTTTAATATAAAATATCGGCTTGGAAAATATTACGTATGTATGGATTTGACACCCTTCCTCCCAAAGTAAGGAATGTAGAAATTTTTACAACACCCCCACCCCTCTCTCAGGACCTTTACATAATTCATGAATGGCCCCTTAGAACAAGAGAGTAGGAAAATATTCATACGCTTTAATTCATACAATAGACATAGGAAGCGGCGGTCAAAAGAGCCTAGATACTGCCATCTGTCGCATACGGAAGAAACTATTATCGTAGAAGCGTTGGTTTTGCCGTAGATTGCTATCCAAATCTTAAGTGTGTATATAGCCGCTCTTCCAGACATCCGTTTGGAGATCTATTTGGATCACGGTTTCATGGCCGCTGGATGCATTGAAAAGGGATAAAATGGAGCGAGTGAAGACTTTCTCTCTTGAACCACAGACCCCCAAGTCGCGTGATAGAATTTATAGCAAAGCATTGGAAGAAATCAGATTTCTTTCGCTAGTTTCACGCAGAACGTGTCAACCATTCGTGATTGTTGAGTCACGTGATTTGGGGTCTTTGGACCAGCTTTTGCTAAGCCAAAGAGATTGCACCTGCTCCCTCCATTTACTTATTCCAAGTTTAAAGGCTGGATGAGGTTGTTACGGTTACTTTTTACTGCCTTCAGAATTATTATTAATATTATTTAAGCAATGAACCAGTCTCGAAAATTTCAATCTGGAGGAAGGTTTCAGCAGTTCAAGAGACATTTGTGATGGCCGTCACTATGATACTTGCTACATAGGCAAGGTATAGTCTGAATGTACTTTTATCCGCACACACCCCACCACTTAGATGTAAGCCTTAGGTTTTACCGTCCGTGGGGTCCGCGTAGCGGGCCCCTCGCACGACTGGGTGCGGTGGTCGATAGTCGTGACGTGCTACGGACGCGCTTGGTACTTATTGCGCCGGGGAAGGTCCCCGTGCTGGGCGTCAGCCCAGCTGGGAGTTTACCCCTTAATGTTTGAACCTTGCTCACCATGAGATACGGTATGTCTCCCCGTACCTCGTTGGTATGCCAATTCAATAATGAAAATTCAGCTCGAGATCGTCAGAAGTCTCTGAATTACCCCCTAAAATAAGCCAATGTATTGTAATACAAAAATTCAAAATGACAAGACGGGATTATCACAGTGAAAAACAAATTATAAGCATTTCTTTCTTTTTTTTTTTTTTTGAGCAATCACGTTTGCTTATTGCTTTCATTTGACTGTTTTTGGCGTTCCTATGATTTTATTTTCCCGCCAGCACCCTCTGCAGCATCACCGTCGACCGGCTCCTCACGATGCTGCTCCTCTAGCGAAAGCCGTCTCGAGGTTCCGTCCATATCCTACACACACACGCATACATAGACACACATACACCTACACACACACAAACACATACCCCCCCGCCAGATCCCCCCCACATACAAACACACAACTACCCATACACTCATGCCTAGACACAAACACACATGCGTACATACACACACACACTCGTGATTGCGAAAAAAATAATTTGAATTCAAGATATAAAAATTCAAAATATTTTTTTTTCTTTTTCATTTTGAACGGGCGCAAAACACTGCTGTCTGATTTGATTTCTTCAAGAAAGAATGTCTTCTTTTATAAAAACGGAAAACGAAAAACAAAGGAACAAAGTTGTTATTTTTTAACCGAACTGAAATTTAAGTGACTATATGATTAAAAATGTGTCAGTGGATACAAACAATGAAAATAAATGAATAAAACAACAATTAAGTGCGAGTAAAAAGTAAAAAATTGCATATACAAGTGCGTCAAAATTACGCATGTTATGCACAACGTCAACACAAGAGCTATTGAAACATTTATACAGTTTAGGATACGCTATAATGCAGACACAAACCTCATGAGCAGAAAACGCTCCGGCAGTTACAGAGATTGCGTGTTCTGATTCGTCGTTGTTCACATGTGGTCAAAGTGATAGTTTGCTGCAGATAAAACCGTCTTCTTTTTACATCGGAAGTGAAATCCGCTGTTTTCAAGGAACTCATTCGGGAAGTACTCTTTAATAATTCCGTTTAAATATGCGCGTATTCCGCTCATTTAAATGAGACTCAGCTTAATTTAGAGGCTAACATATATCTGCAAAATCTGACATCCCTAAAAACTAATAGATGCTTCCCTTTCCCCTCGTAAACCGGATGTATGCCTTTCCATACAATCCGTGGCTAGACAGTGCCGTAGATTGCTATCAAATTCTTAAGTGTGTATAGAAGCGTTCCCCCCGTTATCCGTTTGGATATCTATTTGGATCACAGTTTAATGGCTGCTGGATGCATTGAAAAGAGATAAAATGGAGGGAGTGAAGACTTTCTCTCTTGAACCACAGACCCCAAGTCACGTGACAGATTTTAAAGCAAAGCATTGGAAGAAATCAGGTTTCTTTTGCTAGTTTCATGCAGAACGTGTCAACCATTCGAGATTGTTGAGTCCCGTGATTTGGGGTCTTTGGACCAGCTTTTGCTAAGCCAAAGAGATTGCACCTGCTCCCTCCATTTACTAATTCCAAGTCTTAAGGCTGGATGAAGTTGTTACGGTTACTTTTTATTGCCTTCATAATTATTATTGATAACATTTAAGCAATGAACCGTCTCGAACATTTCAATTTGAAGGACGGTTTTGGGAGATATCTGTGATGGCCGTCAATATGATACTTTACTAAGTAGGCAAGGTGTAGTCTGAATGCACTAGCTAATGACTAATTTTCAGTGATCTGAGTTAGCTTTATACAAAGCGAAAAGCAGAGGTGTCGCTCTGATGTGGTTTTTTCCTCCCTCTCTTTTCTGAAATGGTGAAATTCATGCTTTTTTTTTGAGCAATCACGATTGCTTATTGTTCTCACTTGACTGTTTTTGACGTTCCTATGATTTTGTTTTTCCACCTGCACCCTCCGCAGCATCACCGTCGACCGGCTCCTCACGATGCTGCACCTCTAGCAAAAACTGTTTCCATGATGCGTCAATCTCCTACACTTACACGCACCTACACATATATACATATATACACCTACACACATACATAAACACATACACACACACCTACACACTCACATACACACAACTACTCACACATTCATGCCTGCACATAGACACAAACACATATGCCTGCACACACATACACATATACCCCCCCACACCTACACACATACACAACTACCCACACAATCATGCCTGCACACAAGCACACATGTCTACACACATACCCCCTGCACACAAACCCCCCCCCCCCCCCCCCACACACAACAAACGCGCCTATATATACACACACACTCGTCATTGCGAAAAACATAATTAGAATTCAAAATGACAAAATTCAATTTTTTTTTTTTTTTTGGAGCAATTACGATTGCTTATTGCTTTTATTTGACTGCTTTTGGTGTTCCTATGATTTTATTTTTCCCGCCAGCACCCTCTGCAGCATCACTGTCGACCGGCTCCTCACGATGCTGCTCCTCTCGCGAAAGCCGTCTCGAGGTTATATCCATATCCTACACACACACGCATACATACACACACCTTCACACACACACACACATATACGCTTACAAACACCTACACGCACGCATACAGACACACAAACACATACACACCCCCACAGATACCCCCCCCCCCCGACACATACAAACACACATACACGCAACTACCCATACACTAATGCCTGGACACAACCACACATGCCTACATACACACACTCACACTCGTGATTACGAAAAACATAATTTGAATTTAAGATGAAAAAATTCAAATTATTAAAACGAAAAGCAAAGGAACAAAGTTGTTATTTTTTAACCGAACTGAAATTTACGTGACTACATGATTAAAAATGTGTGAGTGGATACAAGCAATGAAAATAAATGAAGAAAACAACAATTAAGTCGAGAAAAAAGTAAAAAATTACTTACACAAGTGCGTCTCATTATCTAGCGTGTACGCAAAAATTACGCATGTTATGCACAACGTCAAAAGAAGAGCTATTAAAACATTTATACAGTTTAGGATACGCTAAAATGCAGACACAAACCTCGTGAGCAGCAAACGGTCCGGCAGTTACAGAGATTGCGTGTTCTGATTCGTCGTTGTTCACATGTGGTCAAAGTGATAGTTTGCTGCAGATAAGACCGTCTTCTTTTTACATCGGAAGTGAAATCCGCTGTTTCCAAGGAACTCATTCGGGAACTACTCTTTAATAATATTAAGGCTAACGTGATTCTAGGAATTTCCATTCAAATTGAAAAATCTTCTGTATCCATACAAAAAAAGATACATTTAGAGTTATTATAAATAAAAATAATGAAAATATATTTTTTTATCTTCACCCTTGAAATACATTATGCCTTTTTGAATTTAAATTTCAGGACGACCACGTGCACATCCATTTATTCAATTTGTGTTATCATTTTAAATATTATTTGGAAATTATTGAAAGGGGAGGGAGGTAACGTTTTAATGTTTAACGCAGCTTTTGATAACAATTAAGGCAGTCGGAGAAAACTCTTAGTTGTTTGTTTTTACTTTCTTCTCCTAGATGGCACTACTAAACCAAATTCGCAATGTTTTGACACTAGAATAGAAACCAATTTCTGGTTCATTTTTAACGAACTCCTTATTCAATAAACATCTTGGTACGTAATTGACATTAGGTTATGGATGAGTGGAATTGAGAGTTACTGATTGTACCTTTTGTGATAGTTTTAAAGTTATTCAATTGAACAGGTGCTTTTTCAGTTTTCTTTTAATATTTATTTACTAGAATATTGCCCGTCAAAGTATGACGAGTAAAAATAGTTACGACGATGGAGACAAGAGATCATGGAAGCGATGTCGCAATTACTTTCGCCAAATCAACGAGCCTCTGAAAAGGTCCCATTGTCGATTTCTACAAAATTTTCTGGTTTCAGTCTACCGACGTGATGATCGAAAAGTATGGATTTTTTTTAATCAATTGTTTTTTTTTTTTTTTTTTCCGTGATACCTCCCAAAGTACTCGAAAAGAGGCAAACGTGATATTTCGGTAGTTAAAAAAGTTCCTTTTTCACAGTTTCTATTTGAAAATTTAGTATTCCTTTTCACTTAGCAACCGCACGTTTGCAGAATAGCATTATTCTGCGGAATCGAAATACTTCATAATTCAATTTCAGTATGATCCTATTGCTGTCCCATTTTGAAATTTTTACCACGTATAGAACACATTAGTACGCAAATTGTATACTTTTTCACAAAAAAAAAAGAAAAAAAATCAACTTTCTAAAATATTCAAGGTCAAATAATGATATGCATGACCTTGAAATATTAATGTCACATAACCTTGCCTTTGCCGCAGTCTTAGACCATTGAGATATACATAAACACAAGCTATTCCATTCAGTTCGCTGAAGCAGTAGTAAAGGCGACAAGTTTTATGACGGGGGTGGCGAGGAAAAGATCAATATATATATAGTTCGTTGTCTTGTACCACGTGATTTGGTAACCGGTCCTTTGGATTTCGGTGCATTCTTCCTTTGTCGCTGTGCTACGAGAGCGCAACTTTTAGAACCATTTTTAAATCGGCATAACTCAACAACATACTGTAGAAATTGACGAAGAAAAAAGAAAAATTAATTTGAATTTTGACATCTTAAATTCAGATTATGTTTTTTGCAATCACGAGTGTGTGTGTGTAGGCGTGTGTGTTTGTGTGTGGGGGGTATGTGTAATCGTGTGTAGGTGGTATGTGTATGTGTGTGTAGGCATGTGTGTTTGTGTCTGTGTGCAGGCATGAATATGTGGGTAGTTGTGTGTGTACGTTTTTGTGTGTGTGTATGTTTAGGTGTCTGTATGTATGCGTGTGAGTATGTGTATGTGTGTGTATGCGTTTCCGTGTGTGTGTAGTTGTGTATGTATGCGCGTGTGTGTAGGACATGGATGCAACCTATAGACGGTTTTCGCTATAGGAGCAGCATCGTTAGGAGCCGGTCGACGGTGATGCTGGTGAGAGTGGCAGTGGGAAAATAAAATGATAGGACGCCAAAAACAATGAAATGAAAGCAATAAGCAATCTTTATTGCTCAAAAAAAAAAAAAAAAAAAAAAAAAAAAAACCACTGATCAATAAATCAGTAGACTATGAGATTGCGGGTGACAAATAAAAAAATATTACATTTATTTCAATTTTTGGCATCTTGAATTCAAATTATGTTTTTCGCAATCACGGGCGTGTGTGTGTATTAATGCACGTGTGTTTGTGTAGGCGCATGTATGTGTAGGCGCGTGTGTGTAGGCTTTCGTGTGTGTGTGTATGTAGGCATATATGTCTGTGTCTGTGTGCAGGCATGAGTGTGTGTATGTGTATGTGTGTGTAGGAGTGTGTGTTTGTGTCTGTGCGCAGGCATGAGTGTTTGTATGCGTGTGTGTGTAGGATATGGATGCAACCTGGAGACGGTTTTCGCAAGAGGAGCAGCATCGTGAGGCCGGTCGACACGACGGTGGTGCTGGCAGAAGGTGCTGGTGGGAAAATAAAATGATAGGAATTCAAAATAGTCAAATGAGAACAATAAGCAATCGTGATTGCTCAAAAAGAAATCGTCCCAAAACATTTCAGGCAGAAGGTAAAAAATTTAATTCGACGACTATTCAAATCCCTAGGAGATTTATTGCAGCTCTGGAGAAACGTCTTCCGTGGAAGAACGCAATCACGTTTTCTTCGGAGGGGGGCGGGGAGGGGAGCGGGGAATGAGGCCTAGATTGAGAACGATTGCCCCTTTCCCCTAGACTCCAAAAACATTACAAATGCAAAAATTTAATGCATTTTCATTTTTTTCATTTTTTTTTTATGTAAGTGCTTATTTTCTAAAAATTATGATTTTTTATTCTTTTTTTTTAATTTCAAAGCGATAAAAGACTTTTCTAATGGAAAGAAAATAATTTGCTGCTTTTTTAAAAATTAGTAATACATTTATTTGTTGGTTCGTTTATTTATATTTTACGTATGTATTTCTAAAGATGAACAAGGCATATTTTATTTCGAGAAATCAGCATGCAATGTTTAAAAGGCACCTTATATAATTAAAAACTGAGCGTATGTACCTATGTATGCAATTATGTATGAATGTCCAAGCTTCTTCTCCCGAACGACAGTAATCTGGTCATCGAACCCGGTATCGATGGATTTGTAATCTTCCCGTCTTTATGTTTGGCTATTTAACATAATCCTTCGATAATAATCAGCGGAGTTATCAATTAAAAACTATTAATGAGGACTCTTAGATTTCGACATAAAATCCCTAGTTTTCGAAGGCTTTCCTCCGTTCAAATTACTATTCAGTGCTTCATCTCAAATTTCCGCAACAGTGCTTTTATTAAAATTTATTGCGTGAGGAAACTCATTGAGATAAAAGATCTGTTGACATTTTTTTCCCTCGAATATGAGCAAGTAAAATTTCTTCTTTTGTTTTAAAGGTTTTTCCTGTAATCGGGGGATTTAAAATGCTTCCTTTTTGGTAATTTTTCCGCAATCTGCCGCAAAATTTTACTGATGTTTTTGTTTTGTTCAAGCCTGATTGTTGTACACACACCACTTGACATAACTTTTATTTTCGAGGTAGACCGAGCAAAGCCGAGCTACGCAGCTAGTACTTTCATTAAAATCTGTAGCGTGAAGAAAATCATCGAGAAATAATATCTGTTGCCATTTTCTTCTCGAATATGAACAAGTACAATTTTGACTTTTGTTTTGAGGCTTTTCCTGAAATCGGGAAATTTAAAATGTTTCATTTTTGGTTATTTTTCCGTAATCTACCACAAAATTTTACTGATTTTTTTTTTTTTTTTGCTAAAGCCTGGTTGTTGAATACACATCACTTGACATAATTTTTATTTTCGAGGTAGACCATGCAAAGCCGGGCGAAGCAACTAGTATTTGATATAATTTGCAGTCAGTTAAGAGAATTCAGTAGGCGCCGCTTAATGTGATCACTTTGGGACAAATATAATTTGATAACAATAACCGACGGATAACAATAACCAAAAAGAATCCAGGAGGCACAAAATAATGTTTTTTTTTCCAATTAAGGTGCATTTATTTTGGCAACCTCAAATTAAAACCACAATGACTAAACTAAGCGCAATTTCAAATTATAAATTATTAAATTAACAGAACGGAAATATCTGAATTCTAAAAAGATAAAGCTAAATTATGCAATTTTTAATCACATAGTAATAGGTGAAAGTAAAATATGACTGTTTTCCTTGACATTCGTAAACCAGTTTCAAAGCACATTCAGCTTTTCTATCTTTTCCAGCATGGTTTTGCTTGTTGTTTAAATTTTAATTTCACTTCGCTTTGCTTTCAATCTCGACACAATTCTTTAATAGTTTACAAAGTAATGGTAACAATGGAGGTCCTACATCAATGCCATGTCTTGCGACTGAATTTTTTTTAGGTGCAAAAGAAAGTTTTCTTAGGGGGAGTCTGTGGTCATCGGGGGCGAACTTTCTGTAGCTTTATCCTAGAAAAATTTTGAACTGCTATTGAAAATCACAAAATGTTACACAGAAAGTTAGTCTCGTCAGGGTTTGCCTACGTATTTCTGTTAATTGAGGAACAAAAACGGGGAAAAAATTGAAAGTTTATGAAAAAGTGATAATAATAAACGAAGACGCTGATTACAATATCCGACTTTTTTAACGTGTGTTAACATACAAGTGTTCCGGGACTTCGTGATTCTGATAACATTAAGCGAATGATAACATTAACCGTGATCACATTAAGCGGCGCCTACTGTATTAAATAGATAATAGAAAGTCGATTTTTGGATTCGGGAAAGTATAGGCTCGTTTAGTTCTTAAAAATAACAGAATATATATTTTAGTACTAGAAGAAAATCTAGTGACAATCGCTTAAAAGTGCATGAAAAACATCAAGCAGTAAGTTTTCAGAATTTCTTTACCACCGTTGCTATAATTTCTAAATAACTTTTCTTGCCCGCAGTGCCGCAGATTAGCGATAGCACCCTCTAACAAAATGAGCCAAATCGACGTTAGAGGAGCGAACAGTTTGTGTTTTCCTCCACCTCACCGCAGGTGGAAATGCTTAGGTATTACTCACACAGGGATTCCAAACATTCAAGCATTTTTAATGAAGCTCCCCAATTCCTTGCGGCAGGGTCACTTACTTGACTTTAGGATTATAAATGTACATCGAGCTATTGCTTTACATATATATATTTGCTAAATGAAGCAAAAACAACTGGTGGCAAAAAAGCAATAGCAACGGTACGTATTAAAAATATTTTAAACACTATCTTAATTTCTTAAATTCACTTTTTTCCGCTATTTTTTCTTCTGAAACTAAGATATAGAGTTTGAACGGGTAACAGTAATTTAATATTGAGAGTTATTAAAGTTGTTGTATGGCTGTATCGGAAGGAATGAAATTTTAGTTGCATAAATATTCGATAGATCGCAGCAGTGGATCCTTATTTTAGTGGTCGCATATCTCGTGAGGCAATTGAGCTATTTGTTGTACGGCGAGCTAGCTAATCTCCGATTCAATTCCAATATAATTTGGTCCAATATTAATGAACGAGGAGTTATTTCTAGAAATCAGCATACAATGTTAGAAATGCATATTTGATACAATTTGCAGTTTCAGCTAGTTTAGAGAATATCAATTAGAAAATAGAAAATCGATTTTGGTATACGGGAAAGCAGGCTCGTTTAGTTCTTAAAAATTACAGTATATAAATTATAGTACTAAAAGAAACTCCTGTGACAATCGCTTAAATGTGTATGGAAAACATCGCATCGTAAATTTTCAGAATTTCCTCTTAAAAAAAAAGAACAAATGTTGCCAAATCTAATTAGGAGGAAACATTTATGTCCTCCCTTTTCCTAACCAGTTTATTCACTTCCGGTTAAATTATCCAAATAATACTAACTCAAAATTTCGCCGCCAGGGTGCGACGAGCCAATGGCTTCTCTACTCACATCCTATTATTTTTTCCACCTTTTCAAAATTTATTAACCGTCTTATCATTAAGGTAGAATCCATGTCCATTCAACAAGGGCTGCAACATGATAGTCTCGGATTTTTTTGAATTTAACATATGTTAAAATTCATAAAAAAATTAAGAAATAGATTTTTTTTGAGCAATCACGATTGCTTATTGCTTTCACTTGACTGTTTTTGGCGTGCTATCATTTTATTTTCCCACCGCCACCCTCCGCACCATCACCTTCGACCGGCTCTTCACGATGCTGCTCCTAGAGCGAAAGCCGTCTCCAGGTTGCATCCATATGCTACACACGCGCGCATACATACACAACTACAAACACGCACACACAAATACATACACACACATACACCTACACACACATACACAAACACATACAAACACATACACACGCATACACACACATACACACAACTACCCACACATTCATGCCTGCACACAGACACAAACACATATGCCTACACTCCCATACCACATACCCCCCCCCCCCACACACACACATACACACAAGTACCCACACACTTATGCCAGCACAAAGACACAAATACACATACCTACACACATATACACATATCCCCTACACACATACACATACCTTCTGCACGCAAACACACATACCCCCTACACACAAACACACACGCCTACATACACACACTCGTGATTGCGAAAAACATAATTTGTATTCAAAATGTCAAAATTCAAATTAATTTTTTTTTTTTTTTTTGCCCAAAAAAGTTCCTACGGCGAGATACAGGCCGCCAAAGTTGGCGGTCCTGTCAAAATTTCTCACTTGGGATTTTCGTCAAAATCTTTAAAATACATTATCTGAGAAAAGGTAGAACATATTTTCTTGCGATTTGTTTTATTTAAAAGGATATTTTTTCTTGTTTAAAAAAATATGCTACATTTTGAAACATGTGTTGTAATTTTTTTTCCCGCAGTATTTTGAAAAAAAAAAAAAAGAGTTTAATGTTCTTGATTTTTCTCAAATATGTCAATTTCAGAAATTTTCATTTTTTACATTTTATTAGTACTACTGAGCTCTACGGTCCCTGAAAAGGAGAGCTTCAACTTTTTCGTTTAACAGATTGTAGAGGCATTTGAAAATAATGAGGGTTTTTAAGGAACTCTTTACGTTATTGCAGACCTGTAAATTCAAAAAAAAAAAAAAAAAAAAAAAAATCGCAACAAGTGGCCAGAAAACACTTTTAAAAAAGTTATATAGCGAAATTTTCATTCTGAGTCGCCATTTTATTCAGGATATGAAATTTAGTGAGAACATTTAGCTTAACGATTCTTTCGGCGCTAGGCTAAAAGGTTGCATGGGGAAATTGGCTGGAGACAGAGTTCTAGTTTTCATTAAAAATAAAACTCCAGGATAAAGTAGAGACTAAAAATGAAAATTTCGCTATATAAAATAATTAAAATTGCTTTCTGGCCACTTTTTGTGGATTTTTTTTTTTTTTGAATTTTAAGGTCTGCAATTATGTTAAGAGTTCGTTAAAAACACTCATTTTTTCAAATGCCTTTAAAATCTGTTAAACGAAAAAGTGGAAGCTCTCCTTTTCAGAAACGTAGTGCTCAGTGGTACTAATAAACTGTAAGAAAATGAAAAGTTTTGAAATTAACATATTTGAGAAAAATTAAAAACATTATTTTAAACTTTTTTTTCTTTCAAAAGACTGGAAAAAAAATTAAAGCACATATTTCGAAATGTAGCATATGTTTTTAATCAAGAAAAAGTATCTTTTTAAATAAAACGAACCGCAACAAAATATATTCTACCGTTCCTGAGATAATGTACTTTAAAGATTTTGACGAAAATCCCATGTGAGAAATCCAAGGAGGATAGAAGAAAGGGGAGACGCTCAACGCAACAAAACCTGAAGCTAAAACCGTAACCGGTTTTAACTGGCGCGGGGAAAAGTCTACCCAAAACATTCGGCTTTAAAGGGCTTTATCAGCGCTATTTTACCGAGAATGCTGTGTTTAATAGTGAACATTTCCTGTTGATTTAACTAAAATGCCCACTTGTGTTGCGTACGAGTGTACAAACAGACCGGGAAACAAGATTCCAGGGATATCTTTCGTGCCATTATAAAAGAAAATTTAAATTTAAGATTTAGGTATTGGGGAAAAAATATTGAAAAAAAAAAAAAATGCAATTCACTTAGACAATTATATTCAAAATTATTGCACTTTAAAGGGCAATAGTGGGCAACACAAAGGGTTAGACATTTTGCAGGCAAGAAGTCATTTATGCCAGGACACTGGCCTGGACACCGTTCTGTTAACAAAGATATAGGAATGAAATTTTTTAGCTATCAATTTTATTATTTATTATGTTTATTTATAATTTGCAAAATCTGCGTTTAGTAACAAAAGTAATCCTTTTAAACCTCCACCACAACATGTTGTAATATAATGCAGCAAAATTTTTCTATGAGCCTAATTCTTTTAAACATAAAATTTTAGATAAGTAATTTTTTTTTTTAAATTAGGTTTGGTACATTTCTGACAAAGGTAGGAAAAAAAATACTAAAAGTGTCCTGGCAAAACTATTTTTTGCCCATATTTGCCAAAGTGGCAAAACTAGATTTGCTTACTTTATGGGGATTGGATATAACGTGTTTAATATCATAGTAATTTTAACTGCATTCTAATAATTTTCATGTTTTTGTGCCTAAAATATTAAATTACATCAGTGGAACAGTAATCCATTGTTTTAGTGAAATGCTTTTCTTTTTTATTTTATGAATACAGAAAGAAAGTGGAGAGTAAAAAACAATAAAAATCAACTCACTGACTTTGGTATAAAATATTACACTGTCCTAACTATTAAATAAGAAATTCTCACCTTTTAATTTTTAGCAGGGAAGTAGTGCAAATTTTGCAATGCCAACAAGTAATAAAAACTATAAGAGGTCAACTATGGTTATACAGTGTGAAATATAAATGTGATAAAAATGTATAATTCTTACTAAATGAAATTTTATTATTGACAAATACTCCTAAGAATAGTCAAAGCTCATTCAAATTCAGTTGGATCCAGTATATCAGGATATTTTTTTTTAACATTGCATCGCAATATGCAAGTTTTAAACCATTATCTATTTCCCCTAGTTTACTTTAAATTGTTTTAATTATACATTTATATCAATGAAGAACCTAGTCTTGATCTGCTTTAATTTAAGTTTCAATTGGATTATTCAAATTGTACAATTGTTGTACTTGTTTTCCCAGTTTTTGTTACTATCCTGGAAAAAAAAACCCTTGCTGGCAGGATGACCAACCTCATCAAAAATTTAAACTGTTATTCTTTTTCCAGATTTCATTTAGATTTTCAAGCTATTTAATTTTAACAGAAAATAGTCAAAGAATATAGAAAATTATCTTTTTTCTCTAAAGAAATAATACGTTTTTTTCTCCTGACTGGAGAAATTGATATCCGAGGAAAAGTAGTTGAGAACTGACAATGTCTAGTCATTTTAGACAATCATCCTTTGCATTTATTTTCCTGTTTCAAATACAAATTGGAAATTCAATTTTTATTTAAAAAAAGCCATCTTTGGAAGCATTCGTTTAAGCAAGTTTAATATTACATTTATTTTAAGCTAGATGTCAAAGAAAACCAAAACTAGAATTTAATTAAAGCATGTTTAATATCTTTTATTAATTTACTGAGGGCAAAATAAAAAAATTACATAAGTTGTCTGTAAAAATTCCATTTTTTGTTTCCTTTTGAATGCTGGCAAAAAATCTATTTTTGCTTTAAGGGGAAAACCGTGGTTTTTTCCACCCGTGGCGAAATACTTGCCAACCCTGGCAACACAATTTGAATAACTCATTTCTTGTTCGAAATATCTCTACTAGAACCATAGAAAAAAGAGGATAGGGCGCATATTTTTTTTAATGCAAGAAAACTATAAATTTGCTACATCATATTATAATATATAATGATGATTCATCATATTTTAACTATCACAATTAAAAACAAGTTTAATGTTCCAGAAATACAGTGCGTAAAAATTTCTCATTTGTGCAAATGGCTTAAGCAATACATACATTTTGAACTACAAGGCAGATTTTTTTTTAAACTAAACTTATTGAAGAGAGTTCTTGACAAAGAAAATGTAATAAAAAAAATTATTTAAATTTCAGGCTATTTTAAGGGTATATTTTAAGAAATTTAAATTTTTGTCATACATTTGTATTTTGCTTTCAATGTGTCAATATTTGTTGTGTATAATAAAGACATTTTCTGTACTTAGTACATTCTGTAGTTCTTTCAAACAATGTTCAAAATTTAAGATTGAAGGCATCTACATTTTTAGTATAATTTATTTCTTATGTGTTTATACTCTAATTCTAACTAAGCACAGTTTTAGGCATACTTTTCCATTAATTAAGTGCATTTAAGCTTCTGAAATTTTGTGGTAATCGGGGGAAATAAATAACTATTCTACATTCCAAAAATGCATTCACTAACAACAAAAATGAATCAAAATAAGAAATCTCAAAGAAATAGCTTTCTTCATAGTTGTATGTGATAAATAAAACTTTTTTTTTTTTTTGCTCCGACAATAAAAGATATAAAAGTGCCGCACATTTATTTCTCTTTCTGAACGTTTTCCCTATTACTCTACATTGAATACCATTGCTTTCTTGGGTAGAGTTTTCCCATCCCCTCTCCCTTACCCGCTCTGTCCACGGCTTCAAGTGCTCGCAGCAAGTTTACGGCTTTGGGCGTCTCCCCTTTCTTCTAGCCTCCTTGGAGAAATCATGACAGGACCGCCATCTTTGGCGGCCTGTATCTCGGCCCAGAAATTTTTTTGGGCGAAAAAAAAATAAAGAAAAATGTATTTCTTTATTTTTTTATGAATTTCAACATATGTTAAATTCAAAAAAATCCGTGACCATCATGTAACAGCCCTTGTTGAATTGACATGGATTCTAACTAAAACATTTTTTATAACTTTTAAGAGCTATACAGGGAATTGAGGATCATTTGGATTCCACGCCGAGAGTCCGACTTCGTCGGACGTACTTTTCTCCTCTGCGATGCCAAAATTTCCACCGAGGAAGGTAGCGCACCGCGCCGGGGATAACAGCGTAGAGGCCCTTGTCAGGGCCGGCGGAGGAAACACCGTCATCGAAACTGTCCCCCAGGCGTCGGCCGCTCATCAACCTCCTTCACCGTCCTTCTCGACCACCTCTACGATCTCTTCTCGGAGTGATTCTTCTGGACGCAGGTTATTTCCAGCCCAGATTTCCATCGACGACGTCTTTTCAAAATATGAATTTGATTTCGACATGGTCAGGAAGACTATCAAGAAAGCCATGCAAGATGTGGACTCCCCGACGCTTACTGGAACTCTTGATTATCTTGAGTCTATTTCCAAGGAAATTGTCAACATCCCACCTCCCGACTGGCCCTCCTTGGATCGACCCCCTCATGAGCAAGTTAGTCATCTAATCAGGATAGTCAAGAGCAAACTGCGTGCCATCAACGGTGGAAACAAGGATGATATGGAGACCTCCACGGACTGTGAATCCATCTCTTCCACCCAAATCAACGTCCCCATCAAAAACAAGTTCACCCCGCTCACCCCGAAGGAACCAGAAATGACAGATGCCAATCCTAGTACAGGTGTAGAGGCTCCTGCCAAAACCACCGCTAGGAAGCGCTCACCACCCCCATCACGGTACCCGGCGTGCCAGACCAAGTCACATTGCTGAAGGAACTCTCAGAAATTTGTGCCGGTACAGTCCAAGGCAAAATCTCCGCAGAGGACCTGCAAATTTTTATATCCATGGAAGACGACTTGGATCAAGTCGAACACTACCTGAAGGAGCATAAGTTTTACTTCCATAGCCGACTGATGCCCAAGGAACGCACCTCAAAGTCGTCATCCGTGGGTTGCCGCTGATATTCCCCGCTGCAGAAATTCTTCAGGAATTGAAAGAACGCAACTTCAACCCAATCAAGGTGGTTCAAATGAAGACCGGGCCCGAGAAGCGTCCCCTTCCCCTGTTCATCGTCCTACTTCATAAGTCATCCGATGCTGACAAGATCTTCGACTTGACCAGCATGGGATATCTCCGCATCTCCGTGGAGCACCTCAAGCCCAAGTTCATCCCAGTACAGTGTTTCAACTGTCAAAGATATGGACACGCTGCATCCAAGTGCTTCCAAAACCCCCGATGCCTGAAATGCTCCCAAGACCACCGCTCCTTCGAGTGCAAGAAAGATAAAGAGACACCAGCATGCTGCGCACTCTGTGGCGGCAGCCACCCTGCCAACGCACCGATTTGCCCTCGACGACCCAAGTCCCGCCAGCCAAGACCCGAACGGACCTTTCCAGCTGCCAAGACCAACGCCTGGACTCGACCCCTCATCACAAAGACGAAGGACCCTCTGGACTTTACTCCAAGGCCTGTAGCCCTCCATCAACTCGCCAACCAGCCAAAGCCGGACAACGCCCAGATCATGAGGATTCTCAAGCAGGCCCTCGACCAACTCCACGCCCAGCAGCAGCAGCTGAACCAACTTCAAGATCTCATAAGCGGTCTCGTCACCCCAACGGGACCATAGCTTTTCTCTCCCCCCCCCCTTCTTTTTTCCAACAGGTAGGCCTTATGGCCTTTTGTTTCTGCACCAAACAACCCCCACGAAGTCAGATAAATGGGACTTAGTCCCACTCTTGATCAAAATTTAATAAGATGAGATGAGGAATAGAGGAGCTTTTGGCTCAGGACGTTCCTTCCCATATGCTCATGTTATAAAATAAAAAAAATTGCTTGCCTTACCTCGTCCAAGGCGAAGACCATGAGCTCAAGGAGTTTAATCTAAGCTCCCCAACTGCTTGCAGTGTAGCAGGGAAACTGTCATGATGTTTGAATTTTTGAATTGCAAACGTAAGAGTTTACAATGCTTTACATATATATTTGTCATGAGTAGCAAAAAAACCTGATGGAAAAAAAAGCAAAAGCATTGGCATATATTAAAAATATTTTAAACACTATCTTAATTTCTTAAATTTCATATTTTTCACTTTTATTTCTTTCGAACTAGAAGAAAGGATTTGAAATGATAACAGTAATTTAATAGTAAAAGTTATCATAAGAGTTGAATAACTATATCGGAAATTATTAGTTTTTAGTTGAGCAAATATTCGATAGATGACAGCAGTAGATCTTTATACGAGTGGCCGTGTTTCTAGTGAAGCTATTGAACGACATTGCCGTTCCCGATGAGCTAATATCTGATTTAATTCGAATATTGATTTCAAAAAGATTTCTTGTTCTACAGGGCTTCGCAACCGGTGTGCCGCGGCACACTGGTGCGCCGCGATAATGAACCCGGTGTGCCGCTGTATTTTCGTAATTATTGAAAAAGAAAGAGCCTTGACGTATTTTATTTTTAAGTGACAACCGAATAGCGTTTGTATCGTTAAGTAACTTCTCAACTGACCCTTTCGATTATGTGCAATAAGACATACCCGACAAGGGGAGAGGCGGAATTTACTGCCCCACCTCTTTTAATCTTCTTGTGCAAGTCACAACTGTGATAGGAACAGGAGACCCTCGGGTTTGAAGTGATCCTATTACTTTCTGTTTTTGAAAACGGATTTAAATTTACACGAAATCAACTAATAATATAGAATTTTTCTAAATCTTTCGCAAACGGGAGTATCGTTCCCTCCTCCAGGAATTTTAGCCCCAGCTTTAGCTTTCGTTTTCCTCTTTTCGAGTTCCGATATTAATTTCCTTTTATCGTAGTTTCTCAGAGCTCGGTTCTAAGACTTAGTAAAATAGAAATTAAAACCATGCACTGTTTCCTCCATCGTGAAGCTCTCATGGTAAGACTTACCAGATGAGCTGAAGTCAACTTTAGCCTAAGTGGTGAATTTCATAAAATTGATGCCGCGTAATTCTCGAATTTTCTCTATACTTAGTAAGGAAATGGGGGCAGTTCAACTTTTTCATGTAGAGATTCGCTGTATTTCAAGTGGTGAGTTACTATCAAAAATTTTTGAATTGAGGGAAGAGGTACGAGTTTTTGATTTTAAAAAACGAAATGCAGTACGCCAGTTTGTTGCAAGACAAATATTGGCTGACAAAACTAGCGCACATGGCTGACATTTTTGAAAACCTTAACAAATTGAATCGGAAATCGTAGTACAAGGAGAGAATTGGGGTTACATGTATGGACAAGCCCAAACAGGTTCAAATTAAAAACTCAGCTGCGGAGAGAAGAAGTAGTTCGTGGCTCATTGGACATGTTCAAACGGACCGTCAGCATGGTATGTGAAGAAAATGGCATGGAAGAAAAGCTGCTGAATGGGGTGTCAGAACATTTAGTCATACTTCAGGACACAATTAAGCACTATTTCAAAAAACGTAACATGGAACAGTATCACTGGACTCGCGATCCATTCTCTTTATCTGCGGATGCATCACTTAAAGACCTTTCTCTGAAGGCACGAGAAGAATTTATGGACCTCAAGAGCGACCGTACTCTTAACTTAAGTTGAGCGAAGTGCCTCTGGACGAGTTTTGGTTGCTTTTTAAAAATGAGTATCCCACTATCTCTTGCCTTGCTATTGATGTGTTGCTACCATTTTCAACCACATATATTTGCAAACGCAACCTCTCAGCCCTCGCACTTATAGAAAAAAAACAGTAAGAGATCATCTCTAAAGAGCCTGGATCAAGAATTTCGTTAGCTCTTTCCAGCATAGAGCGGAACATCAAACGTCAAAAATTAGTGTCAAACGGAAATTAGGTGCTTAGTTTTAATTTCTTGCTTTCTTCTGTCTTAAA
Organism: Uloborus diversus; assembly: GCF_026930045.1. Lineage (NCBI taxonomy): Eukaryota > Metazoa > Arthropoda > Arachnida > Araneae > Uloboridae > Uloborus > Uloborus diversus. The sequence continues at coordinate 12,852,480 of NC_072739.1, forward strand.
ACATTATTTGATAAATCGTTTAACTACAGTGTGCTTTTTAATGACATGTTTGACAGAAATGCTTTGAAACATATGAAGCATAATTTTCTGTAAATAGCTATAGTTTTGTTGTTCATTGTCAACCTCAATACATTCGAAATATTTCTGCTTTCTAAATAAATTTAAATACACTGCGTTTGTTATAATTGTTTTATTCATATAAAAAAAGTCCACCTCCCCTCCTTCCTCATCTTTTTATCAGTGAATGATAAAAACATTTCTATATTACCATTGCGAAATTAAGTTCAGTGTGCCCCGTTAATCTAGAAATTTCTTAAGTGTGCCGCAAAGTAAAAAAGGTTGAGGAGCACTGTTGTAGAAGACAAGAGTAAGCTACGTACCATGCGTTGATAGTTTTCGTTTTCTTATGTTCTTTGAAATTTATGTCTTACATAGCTGCCTTATTGCCGGCCGTTCGCGCACTTTTCTTAGGTATTGATGGTTAGTAGAGGAAAATAGAAAAACATTCATACGCTTTTATTCATACAAAAGACACAGAAAGCGGCAGTCAAATGTGCCCTGTTTATACTCCCCTTTCTCGTATCTAGTGAAGTTTTTAGGAACTCGAGGTCAGAGTGGACTTCGTTGTGGACGTAAAAAAAAAAAGAAAAAAAAACTAATTTGAATTTTGACCTTTTGAATTCAAATTATGTTTTTCGCAATCACGAGTGAGTGTATGTGTATGTAGGCGTGTGTGTGAGAGGGCGTATGTGTGTTTATGTGTAGGGGATATGTGTGTAGGCATGTGTGTGTGCAGGCATGAGTGTGTGGGTAGTTGTGTGTGTTTGTGTATGTGTGTAGGTGTATGTATGTGTGTAGGTGTATGTATGTATGTGTGTAGGTGTATGTATGTGTGTGTATGTGTTTGTGTAGGTGTATATATGTATATGTGTGTGAGTGTGTCTGTGTAGGTGCGTGTATGTATGCGTGTAAGTGTAGGATATTGACGAAACCTGGAGACGGTTTTCGCTGTAGGAGCAGCATCGTGCAGAGCCGGTCGACGGTGATGCTGTATAGGGTGCTTGCGGGAAAATAAAATGATAGCACATCAAAACAGTCAAGTGAGAACAATAAGCAATCGTGATTTCTCAGAAAAAAAAAAAAAACACGACCTAAATACTACTGAATTCTGCAACCACTGCCTGGGAAACAATTAACACTCGCTTCCCTAATGACGAATGGCTTCAAATCTATAACCCTGTTGGATTTTTCCCGGGGTGCCGGCGCTGGAATATTTTTTTACTATTTTCCGTTTTATCAACATGTTGGACCTTTCACAACCCATTTCGATGGAGAACTCAAAACCATTCATGTGGCCTTACAACAACTTGCTTCTGATCTGCACCCCTTCCAAAAAGCAGTAATGCTTTCAGACTCGACCTCTGCTTTACGACCTCTGTCTTGTAATTACCAAGAAAATAAGGATTTTCGTATTCAGAGGGGCAAAAAACTCCTGAAGGGTATTGGGAAAATGGTAGCTTTCCACTGGGTACCATCCTACGGTGGTGTGCCAGGAAATGAAAAGGCTGACTTCTTGGGCATAAAAGGAACTAGTATTCCCCAAAGGTGACGTGCAGCCTCGCCACTGCGCTCTGCTAAATTGGAGTTCAAAAGAGTTTACAGAAATGGGCCGTGGTAGCCCGTAGGACTCGACCGATGCATCGGCCTGGCCGATGCATCGGCGCCGATGGTTCAACAATTTAGCCATCGGCATCGGCATCGGCGGCCGATGCTAACTTTCAGGAAACATCGGCCCATTGGCCTTAAAAAACATCGAAAAGCCGATGGAATTGGCCGATGTTTTTCAAAAAAAAAAAAAAGGATCTTTGCTGTTTTACTTTTTTTATACAAAGTAAAAGGATTTATTGTTTTCATATAAAATTGTTTAATTAAATTTCACTATGAATTTCCATTTTACTCACCCCTGAAAGAGTTTTTAATACTGCATTCAGGTACCAAACAAGTTAATTATTGCGTTGTTTCTTGCAGCTGGATGTACGTATGTATCTCTCATAAGACATAATTCAAAAATGGTAAGCTGAGAAGGTTAAACTTTCGCATGTGGAGTGTGCGTAAGTTCCAGTTGTGCACTTCCCTTTTTGTCTTCGATCGGGTGTTCTGAAAAGCCTGTTTACTCATTTTTTGTAGTTATTAATTTCTTATTTCAATGCAAAACTAATATAGCGTCTCTGACTGACGATCATTTAGTGATATATTGCCGAATTGGAGACTATGGAAACAAATATGAGATGGCGAAACCGGTTTTTGTGTCATTTTATTAGAGTCCCGTTGAACCGAATGTAATTTTTAATTTTTCGATATTTGTAATATGAATTACACTAATGCAGTCTTTTCTGCATCGCTTCGGCGGAGTTACAAGTTTGGGGCCCGTCAAAATACATTTTGGGGCCCTATTTCTCTATCCTAGAAGTTGTAAAACGTTTATCAGAAGCATTTTTGTAACTCCTACGGTGTCCTTATGGTTATGGGGCCTCTCGCGTAATTGCAACATTTGCTTTATTTTAAATCCGCCACTGCACGTCAAAACAAACTCGGGTGCAAGTTTTGAAAGGATTTTTCTGCTCAATGTTTATGATTATTTTTGGACTCTGTTTTTTACGACTATTTTTTGAATTTCCGAGAACACTTGCGTGCCTCTCCTCCCACTCCCTCAATTTCTGAAATTATAAACTCTAGTTGTACTTCTGAGTTGTTTAAAACTAACACCATTCATAAAATTCGAGATTTTTTTTTTTTTTTTCACACTTTATCTACTGTTTAGAAAGAATTTAGAGCATTAATGTAAGAAATTGATTAACGACGTTTTGAATGGTGACATAATTCGGAAATCAAAGGGACTTATGAATTTTTTCTTCGGAAGTGCTGAAGTAGATTCAGAAACTCTTCCAAGGCGTTGGTGGCAGCGGTTCTGTACTACTTTTTTCTGTAGTAAGTAACTATTTTTATGTATTTATATAAAATCAATGAATTAGTTATTTTCATTTTTTATAGAAAAGTTTCAAAGATTTTCTATTATGCAATTTTTTAAATTTCAGAAAATTATTATAAAATTGAAAAATTTAATTTCAACTTGTTTGTAAAGCTTCATAAAAGATTAAACAATCAAATTGTTCAATATTATGTGTGCAAACATTAGATCAAGTAGTATATGTATTCAGTTATTAACTTGGTGTAAATATTGAGTTTGTTTATTGTAGCTGCGTTTTACGAACCTCGCTCTTTTCATGGCTATTTCTTTTTTCTGCAAAATTTATGTCACTGTTATAGTTTTTATGAAAAACTTTTCTATTCATAAATTTTAAATAAATATAAAAATATTCCTATTTTGATTTAATATTGTAATTTATCTGTTACATTTTTTGTTTAATTTGATGACTAAAAATGTCTACGAGCAATCTTTCCACTTTAATTGCTTAATTTGTTGACGGTTTCATAGTTTTATTCTTTTTTTTTTTTTTGAATGATTAAACAAAATAATTTAATGTTTTTTAACTATGTTTAGTGTACCTAAATCGATACATTATTACAATATTACTGAAATCTGTTCAATTTAAAAAAAAAAAAAACAAATCAATTGGTTATTAAACGGTTTCTTTGTTTTTCTTCCTTTTTTTCTTTCTTTTCTTTCTTTTTTTTTTTTTTTTTGGTTGTTGTTCTTTCTCTTGCATCATACAGCAGTCAAAAAAGGAGAAGCATAACTACACCCATACAGATTGTACGTAGTACGATCTAAAAGTTGGGGACAAGCTGTATAAAACCTTACCCAGAATAGTTTACATTACCGAAGCACATCCACCTTCAAAAGGTCACCTTGAGGGGCTACTGCTGCCAGTGTTCTTATAACTTTTGGAAACACTCCTGGAAGTCATTTTTCGCTACCTTCTACGATGCAGCTTTATCTTCTCCTGACGGAAGAAAGCGGCGTCCATGCAAATGTTGTTTTGCTGGGAACAGGTAAAAGTCTCACGGAGCATAGTCCGATGAAACGTTATGTTATTTGTTTGTCATATCAGAGTGACTAATCGAACCGCGCATCCTCAACATGAAAGTCGCCTTCTTCCTCGCGATGAAGTTAAAGCAGCAGCGCAATAGGCTTTACAGGAGGTTGCAAAAAAATGTCTTCCAGGAGTGCTTCTAAAAAGCTTACGAACGTTGGCAGAAGGGCATAGTCGTTCAAGCTGACTATTTTGTAGGTAGATGTGCTTCGATAATGTGAACTATTCAGGGTAAGGTTTCATACAACTTGTTCTCGAACTTTTAGATCATACTACGTACGTATGAGTTTTCAACTTACTACTTCATAACGTTTTTGAGTGACGCAAGTTTACGCGCTTGAAGACATCACAAGAGAATTTGCGATAATTAACTGAGGAGGCGTTCAAAATGGATGTTTCGGTCATCTATATGTTCTTAGATACATATGTATGTACAGATGCGCCGAAAAAACTTGTGAAGTATTAATTGGGTGATCGTGAAATAGAAATTTAGGTCGATATCTGATTTTTTTTTTCTTTTTTGTGATTACAATTCCTTATTCGTAGAAAGGAAGTAAAGTGAAATGAATCAATGATCCTTTAAATCCCCGACAATCTTATCAATTTATTTTTGTTTGGTTTTTTTTTCTTTTTTTTGCCATCGGCCAACGGCATCGGCCATCGGCCATCGGCAATCGGCCATTTTGAGGAAAACAATCGGCCATCGGCCATCGGCCATCTTTGAACAATCGGCCAACAATCGGCATCGGCCCATCGGCCAAAAAATGCCATCGGTCGAGCCCTAGTAGCCCGATCGATAGAGTGTCGGATTCGGCGCCGGAGGGTCCTGAGTTCGAACCTCTATGGTCGAAGACCCACAGTCGTCATTAAAGGGGACTGGGCGACGTTAAATATGTTCGTGGTCTCAATGTCCTCCAAGTGAAACGATACCTCTGGGGGTGCTAGCACCAGGTAGCTATTCAGGTCTTGGTCTAGTTCTAAATTCTCATTAACCTGTTCGATCCGGTGATTGTGCTTTTTTTTTTATTAAATACGTCATCCTTTTGTACACATTCAACAATGTTAAATTTCAAAAATTATGGGATGACGTACGAGAAAATTTAACAATACTCCACACTGATAAACAATTTTGATATATACAGAAGAAAATAATTTTGTTCAATAAGAAAGAATATATATAAATATTAACATTAAGATGAATAAAAATAAATAAATAAATAAAAATAGATGAAAGCAAAAGAAAATAAAGTGAAACAAAAAAAAAAAAATAATAATAATAATAATAATAATAAAAATCAATAAATAAATAATAAAAATAATAATTTTAAAAATTAATTAAAATGCTTAATGCCTATATATTAAAAAAAAGTAAGTAAATAAAAAATTTATCCAAAGAGAAAATGTTCGTGGTCAATTAGAAATGTAATAAGATCTGTAATTTTCTTTTTTGCTGCAGGAAACGAATAATAGTTTTTTAAGTCTTGAGTCCAATTGCCAGAAGAACGAAGATGGAATGAAGAAGTGTGAATGCAATGTTGTATGTAATGTTGAGGATTTCCAATTGATTTGCATCTGCAGAGGTCACTATTTCTAATATGGAATCTTTTCAAGTATGAAGGGAAAGGGCCATGGCCAGTAAAGAAAAAAAATTTCATGTCTATTTAAATTCAAAGAAGTAAGTTTAACTTTCGGACGGATTTTGTAGATTAGTCTTCCTGTTATGTCTTGTTCCCATCGTTCTTGCCAATCATTCAGTAGATCTTGTAATAATTTATGCTTTGCAAAACTTCTTGGAAATGGCAAAGGATGCTGTTTTGTTGGTACTAAGAGTCCATTTGCTGTTTGGTTTGCGAGAAAATCTGCTCTATTGTTTCCAGCAGAGGTTGAATGACCTTTAATCCAAGAAATTTTGATATTATCATGATTTATTAGTTGTTGTTGGATTTCAGCTATTAAAGAGTTTGTTGGGTTTAGATTACCAATTGATTTAATGACTGATTGGCTGTCACTGTACATAATTGATGGTAAGTTTTTGTGGGTTACAGCATGATCTATTGCTTCTTTTATTGCTAACGCTTCTGCTTGAAAAATAGAGTTGGAGACATTTAGAAGAAATGTGGTTTCGTCAGTTGGAGTTGTGTTATTTAAAATAAGGAAAGCTGCCGTTGTAGCTTGTTTTGTTTTCGAGCCATCTGTGAAGTAACGGAAGGAAGAAATATTAGTGCTTGAATTTTCCAAATTTGGTGAGTTTATTTGTAATGAAGATGTTAAGGAAACACTGGGATGAAATAAAATTGTTTTGATTTTCTTTTCAAAGGAAGACGCTCGAAGAATTCCAAAACATGTGACAACGTCCTTATTAAGTCTGAGTAATGTTCCCATTTTTGCTTCGTAGGAAATTTGAATATCTAAAGGAGGTATACCGGTGATTATTTGTAAAGAATTATTTGCTGTTGTTGCATAAGCTCCTGTTAAATGTAATAACAAAGGACGTTGTAATTTCAAAAGATTTAATTTCAATCTTGTAGTTGGATTGCTTGCCCAAATTGGAGATGCATAAGCTATTATTCTGAGAAAAACAGAATCATATAAGCGAGCTCTGAAACGAATATTGTAGCCCCAATATTTTCCTGCCAGGCGTCTTAAATGTTGTAAATAATTGGTTGATTTGGTCTTTAGGTGTTGTATATGTGGTAAGAATGAAAGGTTTTCATCAAGAATGATTCCTAGATACTTTAAAGTCCTTACTCTTTTAATTTTTTCAGTCCCATATTTAATATTTTGATTCTTAGTTTTTCTTCTAAAAAGTAATAAACTTGATTTATCTGTTGAGACTTTCAAATTATAATAATCTGCCCATTTTTTGAATTGCATTAAAGCTGAGTTTGCTTCATCTCCCATGCTCTTTATTGTTTCTTTAACAACGCCAATCACAAAGTCATCTGCGAATGCTTGAATAAAAACTCCTCTTGGCATTGAAGTGTGTAGAATATCTTCTGCTATTAATGACCACAAAAACGGACCGCTGCAAGATCCTTGTGGGACGCCTATCATTTGATTATGAATTACAAATTCATTATTAGAATCCATTATTAATTTTCTGTTTTCAAGCAGACTGTGAAGGAATTTTTTCAAAATATTAGGACACTGTAATTGAGAAATTTTGTTATGGAGTTGTGGATGTGGAATGCTATCAAAAGCTCTTTGAATGTCTAAGGAAATTATTAATTTATGACCTGTTATATTATAATCAAGAAGATTTTCCCAAATATTTTGTAAAGCATCCTCTGTTGAATATCCTTTTTTGAAACCAAATTGATTTTTTGGAGAAAAATTTTGGTAATAAAATTGAACTCTTTTAACAACTATTCTTTCTAAAAGTTTTCCTAATGTTGGTAAAAGTGTTATAGGACAATATGAAAAAACATCTTTAATATCTTTACCTTGTTTGAGAAATAAAATCAATTTTCCAATTTTAAAAACATCTGGAAAATAAGAAAGCTTGAGGCATTTGTTATAAAAGCAATGTGGTAGTTGTGGTAGTTTTTCAAAGATTAGTTTAACTATTGCGTAATCTATTGAATCTAATCCGGGGGCTTTTTTACTATTACAAGAATTCAAAGAATTTTTAATTTCTTCAATTGAAATTTCTGGTTCAACATTTGAAAGATCATTGAAAGATGAATATGTAGTTGTTGAGATCTGGCAGTTAGATAACGGATTTCTTTGCGGTATTGAATAAAGTTCATTTAAAATGAATTCCAAATTTTCTTTTTGCGTAGCTCCGTCATTAAAAATTGGCAAAGTAGTTGGACGCTTAATTTTTTCAAAACAGGATTTATAAGCTTTACCAAATGGATCAGATGCTTGCTTGCAAAAATTGCGCCAACTTTCTGTCTTTTGTTTTTTGATGTTTCGGAAATATTGGGCTCTGGCTTTTTTGTATTCAATTTTGACTCTAACATTTTCTTCTGGTGTTGGCTGCTTCTTCAATTTTCTTTTTAATCTATTAAGATTTGTTTTTTCTTTTTGTAGATCATTATTCCACCATTTTACTTCAAATTTGTTTGAAATATCTTTAATTTTAAACGAATTGTTGCAACAATTCTGAATAGTAGTAATAAAATTATTTGAGAATTTATTAAGTTCAAATGGTGTTAAAATATTCTGGCAAGAATTAATGAATGGTGTTAATTTTTCTGAAATCTCTTTTTCAAAGTTTTTAATTCCTTTAGATGTGATTTTATAGCGTTTAATTGCATAAGTCGAAAGCTCTTTTTGAAATTTAAGTAAAATAAATTTATGGTCACTTAGGGAATCTACATCATCTATAACATTCCACTGGTAATTATCATTTTGAATTAAATTTCCTTTAATAAATGTTAAGTCAGGCCAGCCATTTCCATTTTCATGTTCAAAAGTTGGTGAGTCATATGAACTATTTATTAATTGCAAGTCATTTGCTTGGTAAAAATTTATTACTCTTCTTCCTCTTGGATCTTCACCAGCATATCCCCAAGATTTACTTCTACTATTGAAATCACCCATAATTATAATATTTTTATTTGAAATATTTCTCAAAAGACTTTCGAGATTACGTAGAGGGATTCTAACATCTTCTGTTGGTGTTATATAAACTGAAATAATAACAATTGAATCTTCCTTGAAATCAGCTGATATTGCTATATGGTTTTCTTTTTGGTCTATTTGAGAAACTATTATATTTGAGTCAGTACTTATAACAGCAGCTTTTTTACTTAAAGAATAAAAATTTTTCCAATTACTAGGTTGTTCTGGTATTTGATCGTTTTTTAAATATGGTTCTTGAATAAGGAAAAACTTCGGTAACATTTGAGTAGATAAAAGTTTTAAAGAACTAGTAGCGATGCTTCTTTTGCCTAAATTTATTTGAATACAATTCAAAGAGTTAAAAGAATACTTTGAGAACTGAATATTAGAAGAAGGAAAAATTGTAGATGAAGTAAACAAATTCGGATGAGACAAATGATGAAGAGAGGAAGGAAAGTTAATAGAAAACACAGTATTATTCGTCATAATTGATATTCGATTTCAACTTTTGAAGAACAGAAAGATAATATGGACAAGATGAGTCAGAAGCAGGGTGATCAATCAAATATAAAGGAGAAGAGCTTGGAAGAGATTTAACGCAATTTGCGCATTTCGTGAAATTGCTTTTGCATTCATGTTGAGGGTGATTTCCAGAACAGAAAGTGCATTTTTGCAAATTACTTTGGCATTTGCTAGACAAGTGTCCAAATGCTTGGCAAAAATAACACCTTTTTACATTAATATATTCTCTCAATTTGTAAGTTTCCCATTCATTTTGTAAAAATTTGCATTTCATGAGTATGTTAAATGTGAAAGGTTCGCACTCTATTACGAAATTCTGTCGACCGTTTCTTGTTTTGTAATTGAAATTAATTTTGAAGTTTAAATTTTTTCCTGTATTTTCAAAAATAATGTGGTTTATGTGTTCAGTTGTTGTTTCTTTAGGTAATCCTTGAATTAAAATCTTTGGGTTTATTGTAGTTGTAGTTTTAATTCTCGTATTAAGCTGTATGTTAGGTATTGTTAAGAGTGCTTTTTGTAGTTTTTCTTTGTCTATTTTATTGTAAAGATCTATAGCCAGACCTCCAATCCTAATAACACGTAACTTGTGAATACGTATGTTGTCGCTTGCTGGATTGTATTCTTTTTTCAAAAGTAATTTTAAATCGAAAGAAGAAGTATTTTCACGAAGAGGGTAGACTAAGACGGTATATAATTTTGGATTTTTCTTCATTACATCAGCATACGAATGTTTATATAAAGGAGAAGCCGTTTGATTATCGGTAGGTTTCAATTCTGTAAACGTTTTAGAAAAACTATTAAGTGAATGAACAGGAGAAAATTTAGTGTTGTCATTTTGAAGATGAGCTTTTAGAGGTGTATCAAGCTCACTCTGTGTTGGAGAAGTGTCGACTACTTCGTAAATTTCATTTTGAAAGTCTAATCCATCAGAGGAATGCGTAGGGAAAATAACATGATTAGTATTCTGAAGGTTGAAAATATTATCTTCTTCAATTCCTACCTGGTTTTCTGCATCTTTGTAAGTTGAGGTAGTTTTCATAGTAGTGTACAATAGGTTTGTGGTAGTTCGATCTTCTTGAGTTCCTACGTCTTTATACTGTTTTTTAATTTTTAAAGTGTCAAAGTCAGATATAGCAACTCCTTTCAAGGAAAAATCTTCATTTCCTGTCAGTTTAGTAATAAGTGAAGAAGGTGACAAATTATTATTTTGTGCTATAGATGAAATAAGATCTTGACAGGAAATATTATCCGAGTCAATAATTCTTGACTGCAGAATTGTTAATATATTTATAATAAAAGATCTGCATTCTTCCTTAAAGAAGTATCTCTTGTTTGCATTAGTTTTGGCATTAATAATATATTTAATGCAATCAATTAATTCATTAGAAGTGTGTTTAATAGTTGGTCTCAAAACTACTTTATCTGCTGGCTGAATGCCAAACAAATCTGCTATATTTCTTTGAGAAGATGTTTCATTCACATTATCACACGAGGAATCATTTTCTGAAGATGTTAAATTAATTGCATGAATTTTCGTCTCATTAACAGTAGGTACTAGTGCTGCAGTTGAAATTAATGGCGATTTCTGAAATTCAAAATCACTTTCCATTGTTGTACTTTAAATTTGTTTTCATTAAATACTGCAATTGCATAAGCTAAGGCAAAAGCAGAAATATCGCCAACAATGAAAAGAAAAATCCGCCAATCTTTGGAACGAAGTATTTCAATTTGAAATGTTCATACAGAAGTAAAAATATGAAAGTTCGTTATGTGAAAAAACAGTTAAGACACATTAAAGTTTCACAAAGTAAATTTGTGAGTCCAGAAGCTTAATGCAAAAGTCAATTTCAAATGATATTAGCACATTTGACATGAAGCTAAGTCATTGTAAGTTTAAATTTATCGATCATATAATATCATACAAACTTCAATGTGTTTTTTCCAAAATTACGTACTTTCTTTAAAATTGAGCAAAATTCATAGAAAAAGATACCTGCATGTTCCTCATTGAAAGCTTCATCAGATTACATCAGAAAAAAGGTATAACTTTGATATACACCCCCAAAAATTAGGCGCCAAATCTGGCATTCCCTACGGACTTTTTAGGGTTGCTGTTCCTTATTTTGGTGTTGCCAATTTAGGTTTTTTCAGCTTTTAGGTTTTTACTGTTTTTTTAAAAGTTTTGTGGCAACAATTTTTGTGGCAACGAAGTTTTGTGTCAACAAAAACAAAAAAAGTCGCCAAATTTCCGATTTGGGGGGGTATATCAAAGTAGTTCCAGAAAAAAATATAATTAACAAAAATTTACTGCTAATATCATTAAAAAACACGGAGATTAAAATTAGCAAAACAACAAAGCTTAATTCACTGTTGCCAATCCGGTGATGGTGCTGCTATCTATCGGCGTAAAAAATAATGGAGGCAAGGCACTTAGTATGCAGTCCTCGACATAAATACAGTTGTAGTCAGTTGTGACTCGGAATCGAAATCGAAATTTACAGAAATGCCTTCGTCAGGCTGCTGAGGTTAAACCCTGGAGAAAACTGTGCGAGACGTCCCACTTTATCTCGAAGTTCCCTCGAACTGCTCTTGCATCCGTTTTCAGACCTTTAACGGTACACGATTGTCTCAATGCCCATTTGTACCGACCGTGTCTACCTGATGGATTCTCCAACCTGTACTTCTTGACTTCTTGTAACTGTGGGCAAGTCATGGACGCTGCTCATCTGGACGATTGCTCCGCACTAACTAACTTGAATTGTGTTGCGGAGAGATATTGGAGAGCCCGTGACTTAATGACCTAATGGTCAATCGACCCGGCATTTGAAAAATACATTTCTGCCATGTTTCTCATACGTAAGAAACTATTACCGAAGAAGGGTTGGTTTTACCGTAGATTGCTATCTAATTCTTAAGTGTGTATACATCACCCGGTCTACCCGTTTGGATCACTGTTTGATGTCCACTGGAGGACGATGTTACTGTAACTTTTTTATTGCCTTTATTATTATTATTACTACTAGAAAGTCGCCCGTCAAGGTATGACGGGTGAAAATTGCTTCAAAATTTGAACGAAACCATTGCCTGTTTAGTGATATTTAGATGTTTGAAATTTTAACCCTAACCCCCGTGGATTAGCCTCAACTCCAGTGGATAGCGTTAATTTTCAACCACTTTTTTGACTCCTCATTCCCCTGAAATGACTTACCAGTACTGTCTTACCAAAAAAAAAACAGTTAAGTTAACGGATCGAGTTCAGCCAAGCCACAATAAAGCGTTTCCTTGCATGTCAAACATTACTAAAACATATTATCAAATTATGATGCCGTGGCGCGAGTTTCATTGTTGAAGCACGCAGGTTACTTGATCATCGGCTATTATATATATGAGGGTTACCATTTAAACAATGAACCAGTCCGGAAAAATTCCATTTAGTGGTCTTTTTGCAGTTCGAGAGATAGTTGTAAGGGTAGTCGATATGATGCTTTTTCTACGTTGGCAAGATATATTCTGAATGTACTTGTCCATGAACAGATTTTTAGTGATTTGACTTACCTTTAAATCTAGCGAAAAGCAGAGGTGTCGTTCTTGAAGATCTTTTTTCTTTCTTTTTTAAAATCGTAAAATTCATGCTATTTTTACAAAAATAAAACTTAAAATATTGAAATTATATTGGACATTGTAAATGCAACTTGCCGTGTAGGGTTTATTGTAGTCCAAAATTAATTTTGAAAAATCAAAGCATAAAATCCATCAATTTTTTTTTAATTTTAGCTACTATGATGAAAAATATTGAAAGAACCGATCATTGCAAGAATACAGTAAAACCCCTCCTAACGGACACCCCTCTTATGCGGACAATTGTCAATTCCACAGTTGCAATACAGATAACATTATTAAATCCCAGTCCTGCGGACACCTCTCTATTGTGGACAAAAAAAAAAAAAAAAAATTGTCCCGTTAGTGTCCGCATTAGCGAGATTTTACTGTATAATATTTTAACTCAATTATGGAAATTCATCTCGAACCTGTCAGATGTCTCAGAATTTCCATAAAATTTTCCTTAGAATTGTAATATAAAGATTTAAAATGGCAAGTTAGGATAATCATTGTGTAAAAACATTTATTTTACTTTTTGAACTGACGCAAAACACTACTGTTTGGTTAAATTTCTTCAAAAAAGAATGTCTTCTCTTATAAAAACGGAAAATGAGATGCAAAATGACGTAGTTTTTTTTTTTTTTTAACCGTTTTGAAATTTAAATACATGTATGATTAAAAATGTGCGAACAGATTTAAAAAAAATTAATGAAACAACGATTACACTTTTATAAAGTGCGAGCAAAAAGTAAAAAATACATACACAAGTGCAAAATCATAACGCCAACAAGATATACCGTTTAGAATACGCAGTGCAAGTATAGAGATTGCGTTCAACCGGTATAGTGCCTGACACGAATTCGGCCATCATGGTGAAACAAATTGAAGCGGGATTTGTCAGAAAGGATGACCTGCTGCCAATCAGCACGCCAGCTCCCATGCATATGCCCATAGTAGCCGCAGGCGGCGATGGTTTTGCGTGAGAGGAATCCTGTATAGGAGGAATCCTTGCGCGCAGCCCACGCTGCAGTAGACGTCTTCGAATTGATGAAGCACACAATGAAACACCTGTAACTGTTGACCACTGCGCTGCCAATTGTTTAGAACAGCGTTTCTTAATTTCTTTTATTTGTGAAAATATGAAATTGTAGCAAAATTTGCTGCCCCTAAAAATTTACCGTCCTGGGCAGCTGCCTACTCTGCCTATTGGGAAATCGGGCTCTGGACCTGATCACGAGCAAAATGTTCGAGTATTTTCGGGCTTTGCACAACAAAAAAAAAATGTATATCGGCAATTTTGGTTCTAGGAGCATTTTGTGGATCTGAAAAGAAGCGCCGCGCCGTGTTTAAAGCCAACATGGTTGCCGTAAGAGATTTCACTCGTTTCATCAGATGCTGAGATAGTGTCCAAAATAAACGCTCGTTGAGTTAGATGAATAATTACGTACATCTGTGAACTTTCGAATGACGGAACTTCTGCGATGAATGCGCGAAAATAAGGTTTTTATGTAAGTTCTACGCATTCACGGATTCGAAGCCGTAATTATTACAGCAAAGTCGAATCCGAGCATACTTACGGTTTTGTTGCAGCTCTTTTGTTTGATATTTTTTGACTTCAGTTTATGAGTCGTTCTCAAATACCGGAATTGAAAAAGGAAATAAATTTTCGTATTCGTTTTTCGGTTAAATTGCTTGTGGAATAATGACCTTGATGAGATAATTGATTTACCTAATAATATGGATTTTGGATTGTATCTGCTAAAGAAAAATTAATTGCATTTTTAAAATCCATATTAAAATATGTGTGTATCGTTAAAAAACAATAGTTTTAAATATATTATATATTTTCATTAACCAAATAATGATTTTATTAATGCCAAATCAATGTTTACGTGAGATTTTTGCCAAATATGGCAGAGAGGTCCTTTGATGCTCAAGAATTCACATTGGGCAGTTTTCGTTTGCAGTCGGTTTTCGTCGGATCTTTGCCAAATTTGGCGCAGCGGTTCTTTAATGCTTAGGAATTTTCAAAGGGAGTTTTTCGCCTGCCTATGAGGGAGGGGTGAGGTGCAAAAACACACTATGGAAGTTTTTCTTATGCAAATCCAGTTTACGTCGGATTTTTCCAAAATTTTGCATAGAGGTCCCTTGATACTCAAGAATTCACATATAGGGCAGTTTTCGTTCGCAATCGGAGTTCCCACCGGGGGGTTCCCTTTTACGAGTCCAGTTTTCATCGTATCCTTGCCAAATTTGGATCAGCGATTCTTTGATGCTGAGGGATTTTCATAGGGAGTTTTCCGCCTATCGATGAGGGAGGGTCGGTCGAAAACACTCCAGGGAGGTTTTCCCTATGCAAATCCAGTTTACGTCGGATTTTTGCAAAATTTTGCAGACAGGTCTTTGATGCTCAAGAATTCACTTTGGGTAGTTTTCGTTCGCAATGGGCGCCACCCTCCCTCCCACCGGGGATTTCTTTATACAGATCCAGTTTTCGTCGGATCTTTGCCAAATTTGGCACAGCGGTTCTTTGATGCTTAGGAATTTTCATAGGGAGTTTTTCGCCTACCAATGAGGGAGGGGGTGGGGTGCGAAAACACCCCACGGAGGCTCTCCTTACGCAAATCTAGTTTACGTCGAATTTTCCCAAAATTTTGCAAAGAGGTTCCTTGATACTCAGGGATTCACATATAGGGCAGTTTTCGTTTGCAATCGAACCACATCCCGTCCCACCGGGGGTTTTATTTTACGAATCCAGTTTTCGTCGGATCTTTGCCAACTTTGGATCAGCGATTCTTTGATGCTTAGGAATTTTCATAGAGTTTTTCGCCTACCAATGAGGGAGTGGGGGGACGGACGAAAACACCCCATGGAGGTTTTCCTTATGCAAATCCAGTTTTCGTCGGATTTTTTTCCAAACATGGCGGAGTGGTCCTTAGATGCAATAGGAATTCACAAAAGTTTTTTCTCATCGAAATGGGGTGTATGGGGACCACCTTAAATGGTTTTGCCAGAAAATCCAGAATGATTACGAAAACATTCAATGATGTATGAATTTAAATTTTGATTCATAAAATTGTGCTTTCTACAAATTGACGGGAAATGTTTGTGCTATTTTTTTTCTTTCTTTTTTAAACCTGATTGTTAATTATGTGTCACTAGACGAAACTTTTATTTTCGAGGTAGACCGTGCAACGTCGGGTAATGCAGCTGGTGACATGTAAACCAAAAATATATTTCATAGTTCTGTGGGCTTAATGGGTGTATGGTGTGATAGTTTCCAAAATTTATAGCTGCATTTTTTAAAGATTTATTATTAGTATTGTACTTAATGTTACTCAACTAAGAAGTAAAAAGTCTTAAAGCAAGAGCAAAATAAACTATTTAAGACGTCAATACGAAATATAGTTCAAAGTGCATTCAAATTATTGAGACTGCTCAAATTGAAAGATTTAAACAAAATTTTGGATTGAATATTTAAAACTTTTTCGTTTTGAAGCACTTTTGTCATGCATCGAGCTATACCGTTTGCACGCCCCCCCCCCCCAGGAAAGTTTTGATTTAGAGAAATAATTGTTTTTATTATATTTGGAAATGCTTTTCGT